>NW_007247201.1:321294-402517 GCF_000164805.1 Carlito syrichta
AAAAAAAAAAAAAAAAAAGAAAACTGCGCTGAACTTCTATGTCCTCGTCTTCCTCATGACATGGCTATGAGCATTTGAAGTGTGTGGGATTTGTTAAAGTGCTCAGTATAAGCCGATCGCGGTGGTTCATGCCTGTAATCCCAGCACTTTGGGAGGCTGAGGACAGCGGATTGCCTGAGCCCAGGAGTTCGAGACCAGCCTGGGCAACTGGGCGAGACTTCATCTCTACAACAAATCAAAAAATTAGCCAGGCATAGTGGTACATGCCTGTGGTTCCAACTACTTGTAAGGTTGAGGCGGACCTGAGCCCAGCAGGTCGAGGCTGTGGTGGCCATGAGCGTGCCACTGCACTCCAGCCTGGGCGACAGAGTGAGACTTCAACTCAAAAAAATAAAAATAAAGTGCTCAATATAAGTTGCTTTTCTCTTACATCTTGTGTACTTGAAGGGCTCTGATTCGCAATATTAAAGTTCCTTTAAGCTGGGAGTAAAAGCCAAGGCTAAGAATCGTTGCCAATAGTCAGGGAATAAGTTACTCCCCTAAATAAATCCTTCTCACCTAGGCAAGGAAAGCCCTTTTTTTTTTTTGAGTCTGAGTCTCAGTGTTGCTCAGGCTGGAGTGCAGTGGCACGCTCACAGCCACTGCAGCCTCAACCCGCTGGGCTCAGGTGAACTTCCTGCCTCAGTCTTCCCAGTAGCTGGAACCACAGGCACGTACCCCTAAGCCCAGCTAGTTTTCTGACTTATTGCAGAGACGAGGTCTCGCCAAGTTGCCCAGGCTGGTCTCGAACCCTTGGACTCTGGCAATCCCCTCACCTTGGCCTCCCAGACTGCTGGGGTTACAGGCTTGAACCACCGCACCGGGCTGTAAAGACCTCTTAAGTCACTGTCTAAGCTGCCTCCGGGTTTCCCCAAAGTTCTGTAATTCAGCAGCAGCCACTTCCACGGCTTGGACGCGGCTTCCCCACTCTTGTCGGCTGTACCACGAGAGGCGCTCCTCCATAGCCCAGCCTCTCTTCCCCAGGACCCCAGGAGCCCAGCCCTAGTCCACTATGGGGACATTGCTTACTTTTTCAGCCACTTCTCAAGCTAGGCAGGGCACGAAACGCTAACGGCCTCAGAATCCTCCAAGCGCCACACTCGACTCGCGGGAAGGCGTGGGTGGGTGCAGGGCTTGGGCGCCGAGCGCTCCCTGCGGCTGTGGGGGGCTGGCCCACAATTCCTCGCGAGGGCGGGAAAAGCGATGGGGGGCAGCTAAGAGGGACGGCTGGCGAGAAGAGCCAAGCGACTGCAACATTATAACGGCCATGCAGATTACTCTTTGCCATGTCTGTTACCCGGACTTTTTTTTTTTGAGTCGGAGTCTCACTCTGTCGCCCAGGCTGCAGTGCAGTGCACGCTCACGGTCACTGCAGCCTCGACCTGCGGGGCTCAGGCCATCCTGCCTCAGCCTTCCAAGGAGCTGGAAGCACAGGCACACGCCACCACGCCTGGCTAATTTTTTTTTTTTTTTTTTAATTTATTGGCTAGACGGGGTCTCGCCATGTTTCCCAGGCTGGTCTCGAACTGTGAGGTCAGTCAATCCTCTCGCCTCTGCCTCCCAAAGTACTGGAATTACAGGCGTGAGTCACCGCGCCCGGCTTTTTTTTTTTTTTTTTTTTGAGTTGGAGTCTCACTCTGTCACCCAGACTGGAGTGCAGTGGCCGCTCCCGGCCACCGCAGCCTCGACCTGCTGGGCTCCGGCGATCCTTCCGCCTCAGCCTTCCGAGTAGCCGGAATTACAGGCATGCGCTACCACGCCCGGCTGATTTTTTGATTTATTGTAGAGATGAGGTCTCGCTGCCCAGGGGGTCTCGAACCTGCGGGCTCAGGCAATCCACTCACCTCAGCCTCCCAGAGGCGCAGGATTACAGGCTGAGCCACCGAGCCCGGCTTACTGATTATCTTTTTAAGAGATGTAAGCAAAAAGAAAAAATGTATATATTGGCTGTGTTGTCTGGTAGTCCTTATTTCATAGGTAGAAGCAGATTTCCATCTGAAATTATTTTCATTAAGCTTGAAATGTCCTTTTAACGTTTCTTGTAATGCAGGTTTGCTGGTAATTAATTTTCTTAGTCTTAGTATGTCTCAAAAATCTTTATTTGCATTTGCTTTTGAGAGGCAATGTCGCTAGATAAATAATTATACTTGACATTTTATTTTGTTTTAGTACTCTAAGGATGTTATGCTACTGTCTTCTAGCTTCCCTTGATTCTGATAAGAGGTTGTGATAAGATTGATTCTGATAAGAAAGTGGTTATCATTCTTTTGTTTGTTACTTTTTTCTTTGGTAGCCTTAATTTTTTTATTTTATTATTGCCTATAAGCTTTTTATTATTTTTGGTTGTTTCTTCATGTTTCTTTTGTTGAGGTTTTTGAATTTCTTGGATTTATGAATTTATAATTTTAATCAGATATAATTTATTCAGATATAGTTTAACTTCTCCCCAACTTTAAAAACTCCAGTTGCTTGTACATTAAGCTGAAGTTGTTCCACATTTTACTGATGGCCTGTTTTTTTTTCTTAGTTTTTTTTCTTTCCATGTTTTATTTTGGATAGTTTCTATTGCTGTGTCTTCAAGCTTAGTAAATATTTGTTTTTAATATCTAATCCATGTATAATTCTATCTGACATATTTATTCTATCAGATATATTTTTATCTCTCCCACTGTAACTTTCATCTTTAAATTTTTATTTTGAATCTTGTTTATAACTCCTATATCTCTATATTATGCCTATTTTATTCTCTTCTCTAGTTTGAACATTTAGTGCAGATACAATATCTGTTATCTTTGTTTATAATTTTTTTATCTATAAAACTGTGTGCATGTCAATGGATTGGTTTTTATTATTATTATTGGCATTTTTTTGCCTATTAACTTTTGCATAGATGGCAGATACTGAAATTTAACTTGTTGAATGCTATTTTTTTATTTCTATAAATACTCTTAAGTATTTACTTATTAATTTATTCAGGTATTATGAGACAGTTTTATCTTGTTAGGTCTTCTTGCTCTTATTCTTTCATAACTGGGACCAGGATATCAATTATTCCCGGATTAAGTTTTCTGATTCTGAAGTAAATCCCTTTTGAACACTACTTGTTGTTTCATAGAATATGAAATTTTTCTATTCTAGTTTTTGATAACAGGCACCATTCACATTTCTTGGAATCTCCAGAGTTTGTTTTCTCTAAAATTTTGGTAGTTCTTCTTCTAGCCTCAGTTGGTTTTCTCCAATGCATTTGCTGCCAGAATACCTGAATACTAGAGAGGAATCCCCTGAAGAACTTTGAAGTTCTCACTTTGTACAAATTTCCCATATCTGATACACTGTTCTACAACATCTAAATATTTTGTTCTCCTCAGAACTAAGAGGCAAGGAAGACAAGATAAGAAAGACAGGAGAGAGAGAGAGAGAGAGAAAGTGAAAATATATATCGATTAAAATATTATTTGAGCCGGGCTCGGTGGCTCAGCCTGTAATCCCACACCTTTGGGAGGCTGAGGTGAGTGAATTGCCTGAGCCCGCGGGTTCGAGACCCGCCTGGGCAGCAAGACCTCATCTCTATAATAAATCAAAAAATCAGCTGGGCGTGGTAGCGCGCGCTTGTAATTCCGGCTACTGGAAGGCTGAGGCGGAAGGATCACTGGAGCCCAGCAGTCGAGGCCACAGTGGTTGGGGGCGGCCACTGCATTCCAGTCTGGGCGACTGAGTGAGACTCCAACTCAAAAAAATAAAAATAAAAATAAATAAAAAAATAAAATACTATTTGATTGAAAGATTCTCAGAATATTGATACAAGAAGTTCCCTACACAATAAGTTTTAGTATATCTGCCTTTTATGTATTCATGGGCTTCTGCGCAGAAGATGGGATTTGTGCTCTATGAAACACTGGTATTGGACTTTTTCCCTCTACTGGATGAGTAGAGGGTTTATAACAGTTTATAACAGTCCTTGGATAAGTAGCTTAAAGCAGCAGACGGGGAAAGGAAGACCTGGTGACTTAAGATAAATGAACATGAAGATGATATCTAGATAACTGGCCCACAGAAGAATTCTTATTGTTCCCATCATCCAGGAGGTCAAAGAGTGAATTAGGATAGTCAATAAGCTTAATTTTTTTTGTTCTTAAAAGCATGAGAATACAAACAGATTGGGAGCAGTGAAGTATCTTTCTGATGGGACTAGCAATATTTTTGCTTCTACATCACTGGCCCAAACTGTGGTTTCTTCATTTCTTTTCTATACCAGCTCCAAATAGCTGAATAATAAAAATATATGTTCTGACAAACAGAAAAGGAGCAATCAATTGAATGAAGAGCACTATATTTCAAATGAAATACAGATGGTGGAAACAATATGTATATATTTACTTATTTCACTTCTTTGAGTTTAATGCTCTTGAACCTGTGGTTTAATATGTCTTCTAGGTCAAAATTTTTTTGATTATTTCATTTTCTCTCTCTTTTTTTTTTTCTGAGCCCCTGAGTATGTGTATGCCAATTCTTTTCAATTTACCTTTTGTATTTCTTAAACACAGTTATTTTAAGATATATTTCTTAGTGCAACATTTTAGCCTGGGGTTCTGCATATGATTTCTGCTTAATTTATTTTAATTTTTTTATCACTTGTTCTCATTTGTTTAACTTGCTCATAATTTCTTATAGACTGCTAGATTTTGTGTATGAAAAATTCTAGAGAATCTGATTGGTAGGGTCTTCATCCAAATAAGGCTGACTTTTGTTCAGACAGAAAGATAGAGTATAGGCATATGTTTTATCCTGTTGAAGGTAAGGCTTTGTTACATGTGTTAGAGTTCCCCAGATAAAAGTAGCCAATTGAATATGTGTGTGTAGCTGGGCTCAGTGGCTCAACCTGTAATCCCGCACCTTGAGAGGCTGAGGTGAGTGGATTGCCTGAGCCCGAGGGTTCGAGAACCGCCTGGACAACTTGGTGAGACCTCATCTCTACAATAAATAAATAAAAAATTAGCTGGGTGTGATAGCACGCACCTGTAATTCCAGCTACTCGGAAGGCTGAGGCAGAAGGATCGCCGGAGCGCAGCAGGTGGAGTCTGCGGTGACCGGGAGCAGCCACTGCACTTCAGTCTGGGCGACTGGAGTGAGACTCCAACTCAAAAAAAAAAAAAAGAATATGTGTGTGTATAAAAAAAATGCATGTGTATATCTATATACAATACACAGTTCTTCCCTGTCACTCAGGAAGAATTGGTTCCAGGACCCTCTGAGGATATCAAAATCCGTGAATGCTCAAATCCCTCAATAAAATGGCATAATATTTTTCTATAACCTATACATATCATCCAATATACTTTAAATAAACTCCAGATCACTTATGATATATAATACACTTTAAATGCTGTGTATATAGTTGTTATGCTGTACTTTTTAGGGACTAGTGACAAGAAAAAAAGTCTGATCTGTTCCGTACAGATGCAATTTTTTCCCAAATATTTTAAAACCACAATTGATTGAATCTACTGATGCTGACTCTGTAAACTGGAAGATTAATTGTGTATGTGTATGTGTACATATATGTATATATAGGAAGACATTTACTCTCAGGAATTGGTTCCCACAGATATGGAGACTGAGAATTCCCCAAATCTGCAGTAGGAAATACAGAGACCTAGAAGTGCCAATGATGTGAGTTAAAGTTCAAGTCTGAGTCAGAGGCAGGAGGACACCAATCAGTGTCCCAGATTGAATACAGTCAGTCGAGAAAAAGTGTTCTCTTTACTTAGCCTTTTTCTTCTAATCAGACCTTCAACAGGGTAGACAAGGCCTACCCACATTGGGGAGGGTAATCGGCCTTAGACTACTGGTTCAAATGTCAACCTCATCTAGGAACACCCAAATAGATACACCTAAAATCATGTTTAATCAAATATTTGGGCATCCTGTGACCCAGTCAGGTTGACATAGGTTGCACCTCATGGTTTATTGGTTTCAATGTTTCTCTTATGTCAAATGCATGGCTCCTACTCTTGGGATGTGCTCTTGGAGCATCAGTTGAGAGCATGGAATATGTATGAGGTCTGTTCATTCAGCTTACTGCTGAAATCTCTGCTCAGTTCTTTTACAGTTTCTATCCTGCTGCTTTTGGTTAGTTTCCTAGAGTTTTCCCTGAACAGCTTAAAAGTTGAAAAAATCTAAAATAAAAATGAAATACAAACTTGGGGACTCAATTATCTTCATTTCCTTAAGGTTTTTTTTTCCCCCTTAAATCTCAGTGTGTGTAACTTTACTGAAATTCAATACACTTCCTCAGAGACTTTAGCTTTCTTCTCTGAATCTCTTCTTTGCAGTAGGCTTCAAATACCTTAAAGGAAAAATGCTGTCATGAATGTGGAGCTCTGCTGAGTGTTTTTATCTCCCAGGCATCTGAACCCTTAAAGTCCTGTGAATGCTGGTTACTCTCCAATTCCTTCCAATGGATTCTGTGGGTAGTTTGTCCAGCTTTTATACTTTGATGGGAGGATTAGACAGGTAGAAGCCAACCAAAGATGTCTGAGTCAGATGTACATGGATAAAGAGCTCAAATAGGAAAAGGTAACACTAGAAGTTTTGATATTTATGAAACTAATATAAATGTAAAAATAAGATTTATAAATTAGTATATTTAGTAAATCTATTCATTAAATGAGACACCATTAGTTTTAAAAGATAAAATAACAAATTTTATTTTTTATTTTAAAATTGTGGAGTACAATTCAGGGTTAGGTATACAAATATTCATTGTGCAGTTACCCTTATTGATGAGGTATGCTCCTCCTACCCCAGGCAGTTTCCCTCTGCTGCCAATCCCACCTCCTTGCCTCCCCGCCCCCCGCAGTTTCCAGCTACTGTCATTCCTTTTCTTATGGTATTACAAGAGTTGTTCAAGGTCCTCTTATGAGTGAGGACATGTGATATTCAGTTCTTTGTTTCTGTGACAAATCACTCAGTATTATAAACTCTAAGTTCATCCAGGTTCCTGCAAAGATCATGATTTTGTTCTTCTTCATGGCTGTGTAATATTCCATTGTGTATATGTACCACTTTTTTGTATCCAGTCTTCTTTTGATGGGCAGCATGGTTGGTTCTATGTTCTTGCTGTTGTGAACAATGCTGTGATAAACATATGTGTGTGAGTATCTTTTTTATAGAGTGATTTGAGTTCTTCCAGGTATATTCCCAGTAGGGGGACTGTGGGTCATACGGAAGGTCAATTTTTAGAACTTTTAGGGATCACCACACTGTTTTCCACAGAGGTTGCACTAGTTTACACTCTCACCAACAATGTAGAAGTGTGCCCTTTTTGCCACATCCTCTCCAGCATCCGTTATTTTTTGAGTTATTGATGATGGCCATTCTGATTGGAGTTAGGTGGTATCTCAGTATAGTTTTAATTTGCATTTCTTTGATAACTAATGAGGCTGAACATTTTTTCACATATCTGCTGACTGCTCACATGTCTTCTTTTGAGAACTGTCTATTCATATCTTTTCCCAACTTTGTAATGGGACTGTTTGTTTTTTTCTTTTCAGCACTTTGAATTCCTTGTAGATTCTAGATGTTAGGCCTTTGCTAGACAGAGGTGACAAATATTTTTTCTCAGTCTGTGGGCAGTCTCCCTAATCTCTTAATGATTTCTTTGGCTTTGCAGAAGCTTGTCAGTTTGATAAGGTCCCATTTGTCTATCTTATCTCTTATGGCATGGGCACTTGGGGTTTTGATCAGGAGTTGGTTGCCAGTTCCAATTTCCATTAGAGTGTCTCCTGCATTTTCCAAGGTTTTTATGGTTTAAGATTTTATGTTTAGGTCTAGATTCATTTAGAGTTGATTTTTGTGTATGAGGATAGGTAGGAGTCCTGTTTCAATCTTCTGCATGTGGTCAGCCAGTTTTCCCAGCACCATTTAATGAATAGGTTCTCCTCTCCCCAGTGGTTGGTGTTGGAGGTTTGTTGAACATGAGTTGAGTTGGTTAAGAAATTGAGACTTTGCTTCTGGAATCTCACTTCTATACCATTGATCTATATGCCTGTCCTTGTACCAATACCAGGCTGTTTTCATTATTGTAGCTTTATAATAAAGTTTAAAACCTGGGAGTGTGATACCTCCTGCTTTGTTTTTTGTTTGTTTGTTTGCTGAGGATTGTTTTGGCTATTCATGGTCATTTATGCTTAGCATCATGCTGTTTTATGTCCATGTCTTTGTGAGTTTTGAGGGGGACTTTGATGATGTTGATATTTAGTTTTATTCCACTGTGGTCTGAGAAGGTCCATGGCAGAATTTCAATCTTATGACATTTGTTTAAGCTTAATTTGTGGCCAAGTATGTGGTCAATCTTAGGGTACATTCCATGTGGTGATGAGTAGAATGTATATTCTGTGATAGTAGAATATATATTCTGTGACCACTGGGTGGAGTGTTCTGTAAGTATCAATTAGTCCATTTGGTCAAGAGTCACATTGAAGTTTCAGATCTTCTTGCTGATTTTTTGTGCTGATGATCTGTCTAGAATTGTGAGTGGGGTATTAAAGTCGTCAACTCTGATAGTGTTAGAGTTAATATCTTTTTTTAGTTTGCCTAGAAGCTACTTTATGAAAGTTGGTGCTCCTATGTTGGGTACATATATATTTAGGATGGATATTTCTTGTTGTTGGATTGAACCTTTCATCACTATGTGGTGACCCTCTGTATCTTTTTAAATTTTTGATAGCTTAAAGGGTATTTTGTCTGATATTAAGATTGCAACTCCTGCTTACTTTTGTGTTCCATTTGCCTAAATTTTTGCTTTCCGTCCTCTTACTTCAAGTCTGTGGTGTCCTTTCTGGTGAGATGAGTCTCTTGGAGACAATATTGTAGCCTCATAATATTTTATCCATTTTGCCATTCTATGTCTTTTCAGGTTTATATATTTAATCCATTCACATTCAGGCTAATTATTGAAATGTGAGAGTTTATCCTGTCATGACATTCCTACAGAGTTGTTGTTGTTCCTATTTGTTTGCTGACCTTTTTGATTTTGGAGTTGATTCATGTGTATTTTCAATCTTTTTCCTGCACTCTTGTGAAGAACATTGCCATTCTTTTTTCCTTTTCTTTTGTGTTTAATATTTTCTTAAGTGTTTCTTGTAAAGCTGATCTAGAGGCAGCATAAGTTCTTAGGGATTGAATGCTTGGGAAATATTTTAATTCTCCATCACTGATGAAGCTTAGCTGAGTAGGTTATTCTTGGTTGAAATTGTTTATTTTTGAGAACTTTGAAGACTGAGTTATAATATCTCCTGGCCTGAAGTGTTTCTGTAAAAAAATTCTGCTGCTTTTCTAACTGGTCTTCTCTGGTAGGTAGTCTGACCTTTATCTCTTGCTGCCTTTAGGATTTTTTCTTTTATACTTACTTTGTTTAGGCTAATTGTTTTGTGTCTAGGAGTTGGTCTTCTTATTTGTTGTCTTGTAGGGGTCCTCTGAATCTCTTGTGCTTTAATGGTCACATCGCTGATGAGATGAGGGTGTTTTCTTGAATAATTTCATGAAATGTTTGTTCCAGGGTGCTCTCTGTGTCTCTTTCTGCCTCAGGAAGTCCAGTTACTCTTAGGTTCGGTCTCTTGAAGTAATTGCTCATCTCTTGAAGGTTTTGTTCTGTCTTCTTAAACTTCTTTTCTATGTTTTTTATAGTTTGGGTTAGTTCTATATTTTGGTCCTCAAACTCTGAGATTCTTTCTTCTGCTTGGCTAATTCTTCTTTCCATGCTTATCAGTTTGTTATTTATTTCATTCACAATATTCTTTACTGGGGTTATCTCAGTTATCCGCTCCTTCCTATTTTCCTCTCCTCAATTCTTTTTATTCTTTCTACTAATGTCTTGATATCTGGGTTTGTAGTTTGAGATCAGTCATTCTGAGGACTCTTTATTGTTTGCATTCCAAAGTCTGTTTTCTCAGTTTGCGACCTCCCATGGGTCTGTGTGAGACCCATATTCTTCTTTTGGTTTTTCTTCATTTTTGTAGATTTTCTTCCCTCCCACATTTTTTCTGCCTCGTCTTTAATTCTATTTTTCAGGGATGGTGGGGTTGCTTTTACTTCTGTCTACTCAGTCTCCTATTCTTCCTTATGTGGATCCTTTGATTTTGTTCAATTCTAAAACTGGGATATGGGTTGGGGGCTGTACTTTTTGCAGTTTTGAGATTTAATTGAGGGGGGAGCTGTGATTCAAAATCTATCTGCAGATCCCAGTATCCACCAACAAGTGTATGGGTACCCTGGAACCCACTTCCCACTGCCTTACAATCTATCCACGTAGTGGGAGTATAGGTTTGCTCCCTGGGAGCAAAATGAGGTAAGAAAAAAGCAAATAATGGAAAAAGGAAAGAGTGGGGCAAGTGGAAGGTGGAGAGAGAGAAGAGTAAGAGGAAAAACAGACAGACGTACCGACTAGCAAATGAAAAGAGACACAAAGACCAAAAAGATTTTAAAAAGTTAAATCATACAGATAATCATACAAACACATAGTCCAACAAAAATCTGCCTATTGATGTATTTTTCAAATACACAAACACGAAGTCTAAAGAATAGAGGAAAAAATCAGGAAAATAACAGAAACAAAGCAAGTATGAAAACATTATGAAAAATAGAAAGAGAAAAAACTAAAACAAAGACTAGCAAAAATGAACAAAACAAACAGACAAAAAATAAACATAAAAAATAAAAACAAGGAACCAAATTCACTCTGAGGTCATTCCTGTAAGTCCAATGTCCTTTCAGTTTTGGTCTCTAGCTCCTCCCCTCTGGTCTCTGCGCAGGTAGATAGGGTTGCTCACAGCTTGGGTCAGATCCCCCAGGCCTACTTTGGAAGGAGAGTGGATCAGATCTGAATGTATCCGGCTTGCTGCCTGTGGAGTCTGCCACTCAGATCTGACCAGTCTGTGTCCAATCCAGCATGGGGAGGGGCTTCAGTATCTCCAAGTTTAATGAGATTATCTTAGGTTCCAAGCTGGAGAAGACTAGGCAGAGCTGGGTGAGGTGGATGGGGCAATGCAGGTATCTGTCTGGTCCTGGGACAGAGAAAATGGCTGCAGACAGTGTCTCCGTACTGGGCATAGGACTCCTCTCTGGTTCTCCCTGATCCTTTCTCTCCACTGATCTGATCCACTATAACAGGTGATAGTGTGGGCCAGACACCAGGTGATGAGAATCAGTTGGATTAGGCAGGCTTTTTTCAGGAGAGTCCCGCGAGCAGCAGGTGATCTTGCGTACCCACACTCCAGTCTCAGGGTAGGGGGGGGCTTGCGGTCACCCTCAGAGGGGGGCCCCAGGTGCATGCACCTGAGTATCCCCTCAGACAGATTTTCATTCTCCCACCAGCACATGCCTATTCATGCAGAGAGTCTTTATGGACACTTGCTTTTGCAGTGACTCTCACAGTCCAACCTGTCCAGTCACCATCTTAAGCTCTGCTCCAAAATAACAAAATTATCTCAAGGACTAGAATAAAAATACATCAAGGTAGAAATTATAAACCTAGGAAGAGATGTTGTTGCTAAATTCAGAATACTTACCATATGGTAAATTATAAAGATGGACAAATTACAGGTTAGATTAATATGAAAGAAATAATACATATTTAACTGAGATTATTAAGCAAAAGATAAAGATAAATTTATATAAATTTGAAATTAAAAAATTAAGTTATCCTTGAAATCGGATTGGAAATATCCTTGCCAATGAAACCCAAAAGTCAAAAGAGTAACTACAAACTATCAAAACAAGAAAATTCAATTCAAGAAAATTTTAGCTTTACAATACAGCATTCAGGAATTATACTTTAAAAATGTATGCATGCAAAAGCAAATATGTAGGGAGTTTATCATCCTAGCACACATGGTATAAGGAAAATAACTGATGGTGGGCTTTGAGGAAACTTAAATGCTTAATAATCCAGAAAAGTTTGCACAATGTGGGATGATAAAGGAGAGAATCAGAAGATACATAACTGCAATAAAAGTGCAAAGTAAATATTAAACGCATAAAAAATAATTTAATAGTAATTACAGCAATAATCTAAAATTTAATATTAGTTACTATGCTAATAAAATTTAGATGTTTGGCACAATGAGAAGAGAGAAAAGAAAAGGTAGTTTAGGCAACTCATGAAGTAGAAAGATATTGGAACAAAGGGGGAAACATGAGGGAATGATCAGAAAAACATTTTTAAAAGTATGCATGTTTGTGCAATGTAGTAAAAAAAAAATAAGCACAAAGGTAGAGGAAGTGGAGAACTTCACTGTGGATCAAATATTTATCTCATCTTTCTTAGTGGGCAGATAGTCAGTTTGAGCATTGCTATCTTGCCACGGAATCTGGATTTCCTCTAGGTATTTCAATGTGTGCTGTCAAAGTTCATAGTTCCATGTTATATTTGTTTTACAATTATCTTACTATTATTATAGATTTAAGGGTTACAAGTGCAGTTGTGTTACTTGGATATATTGCATAGTACTGAAGTCTGGTCTTTCAGTTTCCATCACTTGAGTAGTGCACATTGTACTCATTAGGATCCTTCCACCTTCCCTCCCTTCTGAGTCTCCAGTGTGTACTCTATGACCATGTGTGCACATGACTTAGCTCCCACTCATCAGTGAGAACATAACATTATTTAATTTTCAATTTCTGAGTTGTCTCACTTAATATAATAGCTTTCAGTTTCATTTATGTTGTTGCAAAAAATAAGTTCATTCTTTTTATGGCTGGAATAGTATTCCATTGGTAAATATGAAACATTTTCTTTATCCAATCATTTCTTGATGGACACAGGTTGATTTCATATCTGTGCTATTGAGCAGCAGACAATCTTGAGTGAACTGTGTTCTGATAAACATACAAGTGCATGTATGTTTTTGATATAATGATTTCTTTGTCTTTGGTTAGATAACCAATAGTGAGATTGTTGGATTAAATGAAGGCTCTGCTTTTAGTTCTCTGAGAAATCTCCATACTAATTTCCATAAAGGTTATATTAATTTACATTTCCACCAACAGTGCGTAAACATTTCATTTTTCTCCATATCTCACCTAATCTGTTATTTCTTGACTTTTTAATAACAGCCATTCTAACTAGTGCTGAGGCCTACACAAATATGTGGTCAGAGCTCTATTCTCTTCCCCATATTACCTTTTATCTTCATTAAAAATTGTACTGAGGCTTTCAAGACAATCATTTGCATTAACAAGGAGACATCCTTTAGATATATTAATTTTTTTTACAATTTATTTGTTTTCTATTAAATAATATCATTTTTATTTGTATTGATAATATATCCTTTGTTTCCTGTTTTATATTGTTATCTTGTTCTTAATTTGAGTACTTTATTCTCTTATTTTTTTCTTCTTGAAATTAAAAATATTTTAAATTGAAAGATTTCTTGGAGCAGTAGTATGGTAACATTTTGATATTAATAAATTATATCTCATTGCTTTTTTCTGGCATCTGTATGATAACAGTATCTAGTAAGTTTTAAATTGTTCTTTGATACAAGATTTTTCTAATTGTGCATTTTATAATTGCTAACTAATTTTTCTGTGAATTTATTATTATACATTTTTAATTTTTAATTATGTGGATCTGATCATTTATCTTGCTGTCTACTTTTAAATTAACTGATTAAAACTTTTGGCCAAGTACATTGTTTCTAGTTAATGCTCTATGTACATATGGAAAGGTTCTACTTCAGGTGTCACTGTCTCCTGTCAACTCCAGATAGGAATGTCCAGTTGCAGAAAAACAAGCCCAGATGCTCCCACTGATTCTGTGTTATGATGTAATTCTTCATTATATGTGTAATGTGCTTGAATCATGTCAAATCTCCTCCACACTCCCATCCATGGACAAATAGTCTCCCACAAAACCAGTCTCTGAAGCCAAAAAGGTCGGGGACTGCTGATCCATAGCAATTAAAAGAAAATGTTAATAATTTCTTCTTAACCAAGATGTCCTGATCGCTACTTTTCCTGTTATGGAGAGAGAGATGAAAGATCAATTTAGGCTTTTGAATTTTCATCCTGAAACAGAGGTCACCATCAGCAGCTACTACAAAATGTGTAGTAACTATGTGCCTACACAGTAGGTATATAGTAAATGCCTTACCACCATGCTCTAGCTATCACTGACTTCATCCTTTTTTGCAAGCCAAAATATAAGTGACAGAGTCTATAACTTATTAAAACATGCGCAACTCTCCTACACTTTTAGAGTAAAGGATGTTGACAAATTATATGTTGACCTAATTTAAAAGTCCTCGTTGACAGTTGAATCACTTTCAAAGGTTTCAGAGGATCTGCCCTATATATTTTCAGGTCAGAATAAAAGTAAGTGTTCTCCTGATGGATGAGCTAATTTTTGCATTTCACTAAGGCACAGTTATAAATAGACACTAATGATTTTTTAGAATCCTTGATGGCTTCTAGCACACTATACATATTAATTATCTCATCATTCTAAGCTCCTTGATTTTTCCAAGGAGGAAGTTGCTACAGAATGTCAAATAATTTACAGCTTAAGCCTGTAGATGCATTAAATAGATACAAGACGTGGATCACATGTGACAAGGAAAGCTGTCACGTTGGTGTGCAATAATTATACTAGCCATACTACATTAATCCAGATTCTATAGAAACTTAGTGCAAATAATATGTCTTATAGAATTTTATCATCTTTCCAGATATATGGAATGCCGCAAATCCTCTAGGCAGATAGTATTAATCAGCATAAGCCAGGTCATGCTGAGGCAACAAGAAATCCCTAAATCTCAGTCCCTTCAGACAACAAATATTCTTTTTTTCCTCACATAACTTGTCCTCTGAGAGTTGCTCAAGTGTCACTAATATCATGGTAATTTGAAGCCCCAGGCTAATGTAATAGTCACTCTATTAAATATTTTCTGTTGCTCTATCAGAGAGAAGAGAATACTGTAAAGTCTCAGTGAAATGCTCTGCTCAGATCTCATTATATCTATTTACAAGTCATGGTGCAGAAGTGATCACATGACTCTACCCCCCAAAAGTGGGTCATGAGGTGTGATTCTTTGACTTTCTGTAGCTGGATTGGGTGTTTGTCATTTCCCAATGACTTTAATAACAGGATATGATAGTGCAAAGAAACTCCTAAGGGATATCCTGTATTCCAAGAACATTTTTCCCAAGTTCCTTTGTGGGGTAGTAGCCCAATTTCCCCTTGGTTTTCAGGAAAAAACACTCTAGTCATCATAGTAACTCCCTCTTTTGCCTGTTTATTCAAAAGCATAAGAAGTTCAAAGTGACCCAGCAACATTTTAACTTCAGGTTTAATGGAATTGCTATTGAGTGTCCTGGTGGAAGCATTTTCCCTTTGGAACTATGACCTCTAGACCAGCATAAGTTTTCAGGAACAGGAAGCAAAAATTTTGCTAGTAGATCTCTGGATGTAACAGTGAGTGGTTCCACTCTCATTCCCACTTCTAGGTTGTTAGATACATGAATCCTGGTTATAGGAGAAACAACACCATATATTACAGACTGACATAGGGCATATAGAGCCTTCTGGAAAACTTTGCCTCAGTCCTGCTTCCTAGCTGGCACTGTAAGCAAGTACATAGTAATAGGTCATAGTAATTTGTTGGGAGCCTGCCACGGAGGCCCACTGAGCGTTAGAGATCAGGAAGGGCCGTTGACCCCGAGACCACTAGGATGCGTTCAGGAGCTATTGACCCCATTTCCTCCCCCTTTCTACTCAGCACTAACCAGATTAAGCTCCTGTGAGCTCAAAACATAAAAACTCTGAGACCAGGACGAACACAAGCTAACTTTAGAAGCTCATTGCTCCCATTCTTCCACAAACTGCAGTTTTGGCTTTCACACAGCTTATAATTCAAACTTGTGTCACATTTAAGAGCCTTAGTATTGGTCACAGGCTTCTGGGTCATGATCTTAGGATTTATTGAAGGTTTTGCATTCCACCTCCTCCAGCTTGGTCCTCAGCTGCAGGGGGACCAGAGATCAGCTCGAACCCCAAGACCAGGCAGAGATCTGCATTGCCCCACCCAGCTCTGCCCAGCCCCATTCAGCCTCCAACTTGGGACCTAAAGTAATTGCATCAAACTGTGAGATACAGAAGCCCCTCCCCCATGCTAGATAAGACACAGACTGTTCAGATCTGAGTGCCAGACTTGACAGACAGCAAGCCGACTGAGTCCAGATCTGATACACCCTCCTTCCACAGCTGCCTTGAGGCATCTGACCCTAGCTGTGAGCAACCCTACCAGCATGAGATGAGAGCTAGAGATCAGAGCTGAAAGGACATTGAAACCAGAACGAGCCTGGTTTCTTGTTTTTATTTTTATTCTTTGTCTGTTGGTTTTACTAATTTTTTCCCTTTTTGCTCTCTCTTCTTAGTGTTATTGATAACATTTTCATTCTAGTTTTGATGCTGCTGTTTTACTGTGTTTTAAAATTTTTTTAAATTTTGTCTTTCTTTAGACTTCCTGTATGTGTAGGGGAATAATACACAAATAAGGAGGTTGGTTGGCCTGTGTGTTGTAAGATTGTATGTTTCAGTTTTCTTTTACTCTTTTCTGTCTTTATGTCACTTTTCATTTGTTAGTCAGTACATTTGTCTGTTTTCTCTCTTATTCTTCTCTCTCCAACTTCCTTTAACTCCACCCCGCTCCTTCCCTATTCCATTCTTCTCCATTCTCTTACCTCATTTTGCCTTCAGGGAGCAAACATATACCCCCACTACAAGGACAGATTGCAAGGCAGTGGAAAGTGGATTCCAGGGTACCCATACATCTTTCAGTGGATACTGGAATCTACAGATAGATTTTTAGTAACAACTCCCCCTCAATTAAATCTCAAAACTGCAAAAAAGTACAGCCCCCATCCCAAAGTCCAGGTTCAGAACTGAACAAAGCTAGAGGATTCATACAGGGAAGAATAGGAGATTGAGCAAACAGAAATAAAAGTAAACCTGTCATCTCTAATCACAGAATAAAAGAAGGGGAGGAAGGAAAAAGTGGGGAGGGAAATCTGCACAAATGAAGAAAACCAAAAGAAGAATGTAGGTCTCATACAGACCCTTGGGAAGTCAGACACTGAGAAAACAGAATTTGGAACACAAAAAATGAAGAGCCCCCAGATTGGCTGGTCACATACTGCAAACCCAGACATTAAGACATTAATAGAGAAAATAAAAAGAATTGAGGAGAGACAAGAGGAAAATAGGAAGGAGTTGATAATTGAGATAACAGCAGTAAAGAATACCATGAATGAAATAAATAACAAACTGATAAGCATGGAGAGCAGAATTAGCCAACCAGAAGAAAGAATCTCAGAGTTTGAGGACCAAAATATAGAACTAACCCAAACTGTAAAAAACATAGAAAATAAGCTTTAAAAGACAGAAAAAAACCTTCAAAAGATGAGCAATTATTTCAAGAGGTCAAATCTAAGAGTAACTGGACTTCCTGAGGCAGAAAGAGAAAGAGAGACAGCGAGCACCCTGGAACAAACATTCCATGAAATTATTCCAGAAAACTTCCCTCATCTCATCAGTGATGCGACCATTCAAACACAAGAGATTCAGAGAACCTCTGCAAGACAACACATGAGAAGACCAACTCTTAGACACATAATAATTCACCTAAACAAAGGAGGTAGAACAGAAAAAATCCTAAAGGCAGCAAGAGATAAAGGTCAGACTACCTACTGGGGAAGGCCAATTAGAAAAGCAGCAAATTTTTCTACAGAAACACTTCAGGCCAGGAGATATTGGAGCCCAATCTTCAACCAAACAATTTCAACCAAGAATAACCTACCCAGCTAAGCTAAGCTTCATCAGTGAGGGAGAATTAAAATCTTTCCCAGACATCCAATCCCTAAGAACTTATGCAGCCTCTAGACCATCTCTATAAGAAACACTAAAGAAAATATTAAACACAGAAGAAAGGGGAAAAAAGAACAACAATGTTCTTCACATGAGTACAAGAAAAAGATTGAAAACACACATGAATCAACCTAAATATCAAAAGAAAAACAACAAACAAACAGGAACAACAGCAACTCTGTAGGAACATCATGACAGGGATAAAATCTCACATTTCAGTAATTAGCCTGAATGTGAATGGACTAAATGCACACCTGAAAAGACATGAGAATGGCAAAATGGATAAAATATCATGAGGCTACAATATTGTCTCCAAGAGAGACAAATCTCACCAGAAAAGGTACTCACAGATTCAAAATAAGAGAATGGGATGCAAAAATTCAGTTGAACGGAACACAAAAGTAAGCAGGAGTTGCAATCTTAATATCAGACAAAATACCCTTTAAACTATCAAAAGTTTTAAAAGATACAGAAGATCACCACATAGTGATGAAAGGTTCAATCCATCAACAAGAAATATCCATTGTAAACATATATGCACCCAACATAGGAGCACCAACTTTCATAAAGCAGCTTCTAGGCAAACTTTAAAAAGATATTAACTCTAACACTATCATAGCTGGTGACTTTAATACCCCACTTACAATCCTAGACAGATCATGACAAAAAATCAGAAAGGAAATCTGAAACCTCAGTGTGACTCTTGACCAAATGGATTTAATTGATACCTACAAAACACTCCACCCAATGACCATAGAAAATACATTCTACTCATCACAGCATGGAACATACTCTAAGATCGACCACATCCTTGGCCGTAAATCAAGCATAAACACATTTCATAAGATTGAAATTTTGCCATGCACCTTCTCAGACCACAGTGAAATAAAAATAGATATCAACACCAATAAAGTTCCAACAAAACCCACAAAGACATGGACACTAAACATCATGAAGCTAAACAACTCCTAGGTCAACATGGAAATTAAAACAGAGATTAAAAGATACCTGGAAATAAATGAAAATGAAGAAACATCTTACCAAAATCTCTGGGATGCCATGAAAGCAGTGGTAAGAGAGGAATTCATGTCTCTACAAAAGCACATGAAGAAAATGGAGAGATCACAAGTTAACAACCTAACAAGTCACCTAAGGAACCTGGAAAAGCAACACCACTCAAACCCTGACTTCAGCAGAAGAATCCAGATCACCAAAATAAAATTCCAAATCCAGGACATAGGGAAAAAAAAAAAGATATACAAAAAATCATTGAAACAAAAAGCTAGTTCTTTGAAAGGATAAGCAAGATTGATGGTCCCCTAACTATACTGACTAAGAAAAAGAGAGAAAAAACCCAAATAAATCAATCAGAAACACGAAAGATGAAGTCACATCTGATCTTGAAGAAATGCAAAAGATTATCAGAGACTACTATGTACACTTGTATGGAAACAAACTCATAAACCTACAGGAAATGGAAGACTCTCTGACATCACACAACTTACCTAGGGTGAAACAAGAAAAACGGATACTCTAAATAGGCCAATATCAATCCAGGAAATCGACTATGTCATAGGAAAACTACCCATTAAAAAAAAGCCATAGACAAAATGGCTTTTCAGCAGAATTCTACAAAACATACAAGGAGGAACTAATAAGAATCCTATTGAAAGTATTCCAGGCAATTGAGAATGATGGACCTCTACTCAAATCATTTTTTGAAGCTAACATCACGTTGATACCAAAGTCAGGTAAAGACCCAACAAAGAAAGAAAACTACAGGCCAATATCCTTGATGCACATAGATGCTAATATTCTCAACAAGATCCTACCAAACCAGATTCAACAACACATCTCAAAAATCATCCACCATGACCAAGTAGGCTTCATCCCTGGGATGGTCATAAGAACATAAACATAATTAAATACATCAACAGACATAAAAACAAAAACCACATGATTATATCATTAGATGCAGAAAAAGCTTTTGATAAAATTCGCACCCCTTCTTGATAAAAACCCTTGAAAATCTAGGCATAGATGGTACATACCTCAAAACAGTAAGAGTCATCTATGAGAAACCTACAGTCAGCATACTGCTAAACAGACAGAAATTGGAACCATTTTCCCTGAAAACTAGAATAAGACTAGGATACCCACTCTCATCCCTCCTGTTCAAGATAATTTTGGAAGTTCTAGCAAGAGCAATCAGAGAAGAGAAGGTGATCAGGCATATTCAAGTAAGAAAAGAGGAAGTCAAGCTATCTCTCTTTGCAGACATGATTCTATACCTTGGAAACCTAAGAGAATCTGTCAAAAACCTCCTTACACTGATAAAGGACTTTGGCAAAATCTCAGTGTATAAAATAAATGCGCAAAACCCAATTGTATTTCTATACACCAATAATAAACAAATGGAAACCCAAATAAAAAGCACAATTCCATTCACAATAGCCACAAAAAATGAAATTCCTTGACATCTTCCTAACTCGAGATGGGAAAGACCTCTACAACAAAAACTACAAAACAGCTCTAAGAAATCAAAGATGTCACAAACAAGTTGAAAAATATTTCATGCTCATGGACTGGAGGAATGAACATTGTTAAGATGTTCATTCTACCTAATGCAATCTACAGATTTAATGCAATACCCATCAAATTACCAGCAACATTTTTCTCAGACCTAGAAACAACAATACAAGAATTCATATGGAAACATAAATGACTACAAATTACTAAAACAATCCTCAGCAAAAAAAAAAGCAGGAAGTTTCACACTCCCAGACTTTAAACTTTATTACAAAGCTACAATAATCAAAACAGCCTGGCATTGGTATAAGAACAGGCATATAGACCAATGGAATGGAACTAAGACTCTGAAGCAAAACCTCAGTTTCATGGTCACTCAAAAGTGGACCATGAACAACTATTGTAATGCTATAAGAATAAGAATGACATTAGTGGAAAACTGAGGGGAGGGAGTGGGGGCATAGAGGTGGGATCGATAGTAGTCGAAATTTGCCTAGGAAAGGGGGGGACACACCTCATCAGCAAGGGTACCTGCACAATGAATATTTGTATACCTAACACTGAATTGTAGTACCACACAATTTTAAAATAAAAAAATTGAAAGTTAAAAAAAGAGAAAATCAACAAGAATATAGAACTGAATATTATTATCAGTTTATTATATCCAACTTGCCTTCATTAAATAGTTATGTATACATTTATAATTTATAGAACACTCCATACAACAGCAGAAAATACACCTTTTCAAGTCCACATAGAATATTCATGAAAATAGATTACATCCTTAGTTATAAAACAAATCTTAGCAAGCATCAAATAATTGCAACTTATAAAATGTATTCTCTGACCATATGGAATTAAACTGGCAACCAACAAAAGAAGGATAAAAAAAATCTTCAAAATACAGAAATTAACATACACACTTTTAAATAATCCATTGTCAAACAGAAAGTCTCAAGGAAAATTATAAAACATTGCAAATTAGACAAAAACTAAATACAACCTACCAAAATTTGTGTGATGCAGCAAAAGCAATACTTAGAAGAAATGTTTTATCACTAAATGCTTATATTGGAAAAAAAATTGTTTAAAGTCACACATAAATGATAGAAATTTTCACCTTAGAAAACTAGGAAGTATAAAATAAACTCAAATCAAGGAGAAGAAAAAACAATAAAGGAAAATTAGAAATAAGTGAACCGAAAACAGGGAAACAACAGAGAAAAATCCAGAAAACCTAAAGCAAGTTCTTTGGAAAGAATAATAAAGTCAGTGTACCTTAGGCAATATTTACAAACAGAAAGGGAAAATACAAATTATCAGTATCAGGAATAAATGAATATATAATTTTATTCCCTGTAGATATGAAAATGATAATAAAGTAACATAATAATTATATGCATATAATTATGAAAACCTGCATAAAAGGAAACATTTCTTTGAAGACTACAAACTACTGAAACTTACCCAAAATAAAATGAATAACCCTATATCTATTTTTAAATTTTTAATTATATGTCAAAATATTCTATAAAAGAAATCTTTGGTCTATCAAACATGTAAAGTAAACATTATATCCATTATCCTGAATCTCCAGAAAATGAAGGAGAGAATAATTTCCAGCTCATTTTGTGAGGCCAGAATTACCCTGACATTGATAAAGTACAATGGAAGAAAACTACAAACCAATATGTCTAATGAACATAGATAAAAATATTCTCAACAAAATATTAGCAAATAAAATCTGGAACTATACAAAGAGAAAACTCTACTACATTCAACTGGGTTTAATCACAGGATCATAAATTTGACTCAATATCCAAAAATCAATGTAATCAACTAGTAACTGCTCTAAACCAGAAGCTGGCAAAATCCTGCCCCAGGACACATCTAGCCAATGAATTATTTTTACACAAATCACATTTAAAAAATATTTTTTACCATTTAAGAACTTTTCTTTAAAGTCAGCATATGCAACAGAAACCATATTACACAAAAAGTCTAAAATACTTTATCTTTTGCAGGAAAAATTTGCCAACATTTGATCTACAGAAGTAAGCCCTGTAATTGTACCAGTTGAGACAGAAAACACATTTGACAAAATCCCAAAATATACTTGTGAGAAAAACTCCCAGAAAACCTGGCATAAAGATAAATTCTTCAATTTGATAAATGGCAACTTTAAAACCCTACAACTAACAATACACTTAGTTGGAAAAGACTGAATGATTCCATATGATTGGAAACAAAGCATATTCATTCTCATCAATGGATATGGATATATTACTGAGAGTCTTTTTATTTTTTGAGTTGGAGTCTCACTGTGTTGCCCAGACTGGAGTGTAGTGGCCGCTCCGGTCACCGCAGCCTCGACCTGCTGGGCTCCGGCGATCCTTCCGCCTCAGCCTTCTGAGTAGCCGGAATTACAGGCGTACGCTACCATGCCCGGCTGATTTTTTGATTTATTGTAGAGAAGAGGTCTCACTGCCCAGGCGGATCTCGAACCTGCGGGATCAAGCAATCCATTCACCTCAGCCTCCCAAAGGCGTGGGATTACAGGCTGAGCCACAAAACCCGGCTTACTGAGAGTCTTAACCTGTGCCATGAGTAAAATAAAATAAAATAAAATTTAAAATTAAATAAAAGGTATTTATCTTAAATAAAATACAAATAATTAAATTTAAAAATAAATGACATTTACCTTTAAGAAATTTGAAAAAATAAATAAAATGTCCTTTATCTACAGACAACCTAAATTTCTATGTAGAAAAACTCAAAAATCTTACTAAAAAAATAGTAATATAATAAATGATCATATCAAAATTACAGAATATAAAGTTATCACACAAAACCAATCATTTTGCATATACTAACCACAACAATTGAAAACAGAAATTTAGAAATGAGTAGAGGAAAACTGGTAGTTTATTGAGTTCCTATTTTGAGAACAGAATTCTGCATTTTTTATGTTATGATTCCTCCCATCAGTTTTAGCAAGAACGATAACAGTAAAAAGTGCAAGTGAATAGATGTGAAATTCCAAGAGGTAACAGACATAAAATATAAACAAACAGCTAAATCTAGGTAAGTTTAGTTTGTAGTCCATGATATTGTGAAGAATGTACTAGAGCTAAGCCTATAAGGTGATGGAGTGAAATTACTGCCTTTTTATTACCTACTTAATAGTAGGTGAGCAGGCTAGAATTTTGCCTAGAGGTGACTTTGGCTTTGATGTGAGTGTAAAGAGTTCTGGAAATCCTGATGCAGACTTTGTGTCCCTTTTGTTTTTTTCCATTTATATGCAACCTCAATGAAATATATAAGAAATAAAACCCAAACAATGCAGGTATCTTACTTTGTTTCAGGAATGCCTAACTTCCCCTTTTGTTTGATACCTATCACATGTTAAATCCCTTAATTACCCTTCCATGTTTAATAACTATTTTTCAGTCAGTGAAAAATTTTTTCCATTTGGTAAGAAAAAGTCTCTAATTTACAATCTAAGACTTCCATTGTATGTTAGAAGCAATCAAACAGGCACAGATAATCAAAGATCAGTTTTAATTAATGATATACTCCTCAATACTATCCATATTTTTATCCATACTGCTGTGAAAAAATATGGTTTTCTCCTAAAATAACCACACCACAAATTAAAAAAGTCTCGAGGATAATGTTCATAAAACTAAATGAAGGCATAGGTCTCTTGAGAGAGAGAGATCCTTACAGTAAAATTATAATAGAAGAATAATAACTTCAATAGAGAACCTGAAACAATTTGAGCACCAGATAAGTTGAAAACTGGTGTATTTTTTTCCTATGGTATTTGTAAAACACTTTTCAAAATAGGTATGCTATTGTATTGCTGATAAAAGATGCCAAACAGCAAAATATATAAAATGGTTTATTCTGAGAAAAATGTGAGTAACCTAGGCCTGTAGCATCTGTCCCCAGAAGGTCCTGAGAATTCAACTGAGGTTGAATTGTACCTTGGGTATATACATTTCAGAAAGACAGAATTTACAGAAATACGTAAATCAATGCATGTGAGATTTACATTGGTTTGGCATGGGAAGAAGGGACATTAAGTAGGGACTTGCAAATTACAGATGCATTCAAAGATTTCCTGACTGGCTATTAGTAGTAAGAGCTGGGGTCTTCTCTAAGGAATTTTGAAATCAGTATGGGAAATTGGTGGCTTCAGAAATGATAGATGAAGCCTCATGGGTGGTAGACATCAGAGAAAACAGGTAAATATCATTAAAGGTAGCTAGAGCTCAGGAGTCCCCAGGAGTCAGCTTTATAGGGTTAAAAAATACTTTGATTTTCCTTCTTCATCTGTTATGTGATATTATGTCAGAGTCAGCTTGGCAAATAACTATTATATAGAGTTATTAAAACCCATTTCCCAGTCGGGCTCGGTGGCTCAGCCCGTAATCCCGCGCCTTTGGGAGGCTGAGGTTAGTGGATTGCCTGAGCCCACGGGTTCGAGACCCACCTGGGCAGCGAGACCCCATCTCTACAATAAATCAAAAAATCAGCCAGGCATGGTAGCGCATGCCTGTAATTCTGGCTACTCGGAAGGCTGAGGCAGATTGCCGGAGCCCAGGAGGTCAAGGCTATGGTGGCCGGGAGCGGCCACTGCACTCCAGGCTGGGCGACTGAGTGAGACTCCAACACAAAACAAAACAAAAACCATTTCCCCAACTCCCTTAATTAAGAATTTGCCAAGAGAAAGAAAACAAAGGTCAGAGTTTAGTCCTCAGTATTGATATATGCTATATAGTCCATTTTGTGTAAACAAATTATATTGCCCCAATAAATGTATATAAAAGAATATGTTAGACTACTACATAAGCAAATTGTTTTGCAGAATTGTGTATATAGCCTAAAATTATTATTGTGGTGTGTTATATAATATTCAATCTGACAGCATTGACTTTTTATGTGATGTGATCAGAGTTATTATAACGGGGCTCAAACAGAGAATGCAGCCATACACTATCTCTTTACACTTTCCTATTCCAGAAAAGTGGTTACTTACCTAAAAAACTAAATATGTCTTATAATTCTACAAATTTCCATTGCTTATATAAAATTTCCTGCCCATTTGTACATTTGTTAAGGCATGATGTATTGCTTTTCTGAAATTATTTATCAATTTGAGCAGTTCTTCAGAGTAGACTAAAATGTTTCAGAGAAAATCATTTATGCACTGAAGGAATCTCTCTCAGTGTGAGTGCCTGTGTACAATTTAGTGGAAAACCATTATACTTCTTTAACACTTTTATGGTTAGAGAAACTGTATGTTAGATGTAGTTACCAAGACAAATTACTCCAGTTATAAAGTACAAATCATGAAATAGCAGTAATCTGGCTTCAATAGAGAGGGATAAGTTATCTTGTCATCTTTTTTTGTACTTATCTCTTACTATTTCAAGGCCCGTTGCTATAATTCAGCTGTGCTATAACTTTCCCAATGCCTGTTATTCTTTTTTTTTTTTTGAGCTGGAGTCTCACTCTGTCGCCCAGACTGGAGTGTGGTGGCCGCTCCCGGCCACTGCAGCTTCGACCTGCTGGGCTCCGGTGATCCTTCCACCTCAGACTTCCGAGTAGCCAGAATTACAGGCATGCACTACCATGCCCGGCTGATTTTTTGATTTATTGTAGAGATGAGGTCTCGCCAAGTTGCCCAGGTGGGTCTCAAACCCGCGGGCTCAGGCAATCCACTCACCTCAGCCTCCCAAAGCGCGGGATTACAGGCTGAGCCACCGAGCCCGGCAATGCCTGTCATTCTGTTGGGATTTGTGAAGTTTATAATGTGTGGGGTGAAACAGTTCTATTTGAGAGAATTGGGCATTGTGTATCTTTTAGGCAGTTTATAGAAATTATACTAATTGTCACTGTATAAGGTATAGCTAAAACATTCTATCAACATTTAGCTATACATGACAGATTGACCCAGAGTCACACCTGAAAAATGTCTTCAATTTTGCTGCTGTTGTTGACAGTAACTTCCAATCTTAATGTAAAAATATCAGGTGACAGTGAGTTACAACGGGAGTGATTTATATTTTAAATGATTTTGTCAGTCAGCATTCTTTATTTAAATAGTAAACTATGGTTGGGATGTGAACTATAAAAATATTCAGCAAGAAGTGTTTGCATTCATTTGAGAAACTACATAAAAAGGAAATAAATATGGTAGGAAAATAACTGCTTAATGAGGGGATAGAAGCATTATATGCCATAGATAAGGCAAAGAAAAATTTCCATTGATCTCACTAGGAACTTTGCTTATGAAAGATGGAATTTAACTAAGCCTTAGAATATTTAAGAAAGCTGCTAGCAAAAAGATTGTATTTATGTTGAAAAATTTGTAGGATAATGAGGTTCTCAGCAGGTTTGTTGTTTGTTTGTTTTAAGCACAAGATAACCCTGTGTCCTTTTTGGCTTATATCACTTGGATTGTTTGGTAAGAAATGCAGAATATGGCTTTTGCCTTTTCAGCAGATTGACCAAAACAAAGTCAGATATATGCTCATTTTCATTTTCAACATGGCAGCAATGTCAGGTAACTGATAATTTTAAATTTTGGATTTACCGAAACTTTTCACTCATTCAACACTGTCTTAAAAAAATGAAAAGAAAGAAAGGATAAGAATATAGTTCAATGCAGAAATTTTAACATCACACAGATACTGAAAGAAATGTTAACAGATGCAACATGGCATTTGTAAACTGAATGCATAAAGTAATGAAAAATTCTATATGTAGCTTTCTTTAAAAGATGAGAAAATGACAAATTACAACCGTTCTTTTCTTCTTCCTTCTTCTCTCCATATATTTGCTAAGTAAAGTTTAAAACTTTTTCTCTACTTAATTGGGTAAATATCATCAAAATGCTTATGGAATTGTAGGTGAGATTTCATAGGAGGCATGCTTTTTAGTAAAATTAGATCATTATTTCCAACTAAGTTCTAGAGAACACAGAGCTAGTGAAACCCAGAGATTTGGTCTGTTGAGTGGTTATAATTGTTCTGAGAGAAATGACTCATCTTTGATGTAACAAGATGTTTCTTTTTAGGGGGAATGTCTTCTGAGAAGAAACTTCTCTCCAAGTCCCAGCCACTTCCAGAATCAGCACTGAGTGAGATCAGGAGAGCGCCCTTGGCAAAGGAATCAGTGACTAACTGGAAGAATTTTTACACACGTCCCATGAACCTTTGCAGTCCTAGTCAAGAGAGAGATAACCCAGCACTAACCCCCACACTCTTCCCCACACACACACACACACACACACACACACACACACACACACACACACACACACCGTCTCCCACAATGGCCAGGCACAGAAAACTACCCAGAATTAGGACAGAGGCACCAAATGGATCCACGTGGGGCTGAAAGGACTTCTGTTTCCAAGAACTTCTGTTTCCAAGGAGCTCCAGTTTCCCAGTCATCAATCCCACCATGGAGAAGAACCCTGAGACACACTCTGCAGGAGGGAATTGTGCCTTGTGGGCAGTCTCCTCTACTTTCCTCTCCAGTCTCCAACTGTAGTGACATGCCCACTCTGGGGATGTTTCTGTAATAGCACTGGCACCCATCCCTTCTCCAGTTCAGGGCTGCAGGTGCAGCTTGTCCCTAAGAGGCTGCCATCAGTGCCCTGCCACTCCCCATAGTGGAGGGTGGGAAATAAGAGGCAGAACACCTCTGAGACTACTGGAAAATCATGACCTCAAGTGCTCGGGTAAAGAGAGGCTGTCTGATCACTGCCAGTTTAGGTTTGGGTCACTGAGTAGTGGGCCTTACCCCAGCCATAGTCAGCATGGCAGTCACCACCTCGGTTCACTTTCAGACTAAAAGAGAATGTTGGATCTCCCCTGGCCAGATAGTGGCTCCTGTGCATAAGGAGTAGACTTGCTGAGGCAAGAGGAAACTGCCTTATGCCCATGGGAACACCTGTGCTAATGTTGCATTGTGGGGCCCCTCTTACCCTCCTTCCAGCACTGCTAATATGATACATAGGCTAGAAGAAAAGCACCTGAGCTCCTAGACAGTCAAGGTCCCTGGTGCTTGGACCAAATGAGAGGAAAGAACCCAGTCTGAAGGAAAGGATTTGTCCTATCCCCACCAGATTGCACTGGTGAAGTAGTGCCAGTCTTGCCCCAGGTTGTCATCCTCACTGCTACCTCTGTCCCTTTCACAGGTTGACCAACCTGTGGGACAGGGAGAAAATGGAGAGAAAGACCACTAGAGGAAGCCAATAGACCTCAACAAACACCACAGACACTTATCTAAGAAAAAAAAACGGAAAGATAAGAAATCAAATAAGAAAAAAAGCAAGCTCTCACTCAAATATTTAACAAATAAAAAATAACAAAACAAAACAAAAATGAAAAACTGCCCTCACAGATGAGGATGAACCCGCAAAAAAGTCATTGACAATTCCCAATGCCAAAAAGATTCTTCACCCATAAAAGGTCCCCTCAGATCCTAAGTAATGGAACCTACCCAGAATCTGTCCATAATTACAGACATAGAATTTAGACTACGGATGGCAAAGAGACACAATATCCCAACAAGATCCATGAGAAAGTGAACACTCAAATCATTCAGGTCACTAAAATAGTACAGCAGGTAAAGCCGACTTGGCCATTCTTAAAAAAAATCAAACTGAACTTATGGACATGAAGAATTATCTCCTTGAATTACAATAGCAAGCTCAATAGCAAAATCTATCAGGCTGAGAAAAAAATCTTAGAGCTTGAATATTGAATTATGGAGTTAACCCAATGTGACAAAAATAAGTAGAAAAGAATTGGATAAAAAGAGCAAAGCCTACAAGAGGCCTAGCATTATGCAACAAGACCAAATCTATGACTGGCATTCTTGAGAAAGAAAGGGAAACTGAGAGCACCCTGATGACAACCCTCCCAAGGGTGTCATCCAAGACAACTTCTTCTATGTCACTAGAGAGGCAGGCAAGCAGATATAAGAAGTTCAGAGAACTCCTGTGAGGAATTATATGAGAAGACCATCGCCAAGTCACATAATAATCTGACTTGCTAAGGTGAGCGTGAAAGAAAAAATCCTAAAGGTACCTAGAGAGAAGGGAAAGACTACTTACTAAAGGAGACCATTAGATTTGCAGCAGTCCTCTCAGAAGAAATCTTACAGTGGGTAAGAAGAGACGGGGGTTCAACCCTAACATTCTCAAAGAAAAGCAATTTAAGTCAAGAATTTCCTACCCTACCAAATTTCATTAATGAAGAAGAATTAATATCCTTTGCAGAGAAGCACTCCTTAAGATAATATGCCACCTCCAGACCAGTGCTTCAAGAGATGCTAAAAGCGATTCTGAATATAGAAATAAAATAATGATATCAGTATCACCTATCACAAAAGCTTAGGTAAGTACAGAAGTTACAGAGCATACAAATTAATGATAAAACCTAGAATACAAAGCATCTTCTTAATAACATGACAGAAACAAACTCCCACATATCAATAATCAACCCAAACATTAACAGACTGAATGCACCATTCAGAAGACACAGAGAATGGCAAGTTGGACAAAGAAACAGGATCTATTCTTTTGCTTCCTTCAAGAAATCCATACCTACAGGCTCAAAGTAAAGAATTGGAGAACAATCTCCCATGCAAATGGAAAGCAAAAAACATCAGAAGTAGCTATTTTTATATCAAATACAGCAGACTTCAAGGCAATAGAAGTTAAAAAAGACAATGAAAAGCACTACAAAATGATAAAGTTCTCAACTTACCAGAAAGAATTATCCATCTTGAATGTATATGCATCTAACAAAGGAAAACCCAGATTTATAAAACAATTGCTAATTAATCTAACAGAGGACACAGTCAGTCATACAAGAATAGGGAAACTTCAATACCCTGCTAACAGCTTTAAACAGATCATCAAGGTAGAAAACTAACAAAGAATCTAGGACCTAAACTTGACATCAGGCCAGTTAGAACTAATAGATATCTACAGAACAATCCACCTAATAACTGAAGAATATACATTTTTCTTATTAGCACACAGAACATACTCTATAATCAACCACATACTTAGCCATAAATCAAGCATGAGAAAATTTCAAAAAGTCAAAATCATGCCAAGCATCTTCTCACATCACAATGGAATAAAAACAAGTATCATCATCAACAGAATCCCTCAAGAACACAGGATACATAAAATTAAACCACATGTTCCTGAATGACTTTCAGGTTAACAAGAAATAAGGACAGAAATAAAAATATTCCTAGAAACAAACAAAAATAAAGACACAACCTACAAAACCTTGTGGGATACCATGAAAATGATGCTAAGAGGGAATATTATATCATTGTACACACATCAAGAAAATAGATCTTAAGTAAAAATTCTAAAGTTACACCTAAGGGAACTGGAAAGATGAAAGCAATCAAATCTCAAAGTTAACAGAAGGATAGAAATAATCAAAGCAAAATTATAACTAAATAAAATACAGATTAAAAAATACAAAAAATAAATTAGTCAAAAAGGTGGTGCATTGAGAGGATAAATGAGATTGACAGATCTATGGCCAGATTAAGAAAGAGATACAAGAGATACAGAGAGAGAGAGAGAGAGAATAATTGATAAACACAATCAGAAATGAAAAGCACAATGTTACAACTGACACTGAAGAAATACAAAAGATAATCAGTGATTACTGCAAACTATGCATGTAAGCTAGAATATCTGGAGTAAATGGGGAAATTTCTGGAAACATACATTCCAAAACTGTAACAGAAAGAAACTGAAACCCTCAACAGAACAAAAACAAGTGAAGACATCAACTCAATAATGAAAAACCTCCTGACCAAAAAAACAAAGCAAAACAAAACAAAACAAAACCCTGCACCAGATAGTTTTTCAGCTGAATTCTACCAGATATGCATGGAAAAGCTAATACCAATCTCATTGAAAGTATTCCAAGCAAATGAGAAGGAAGAAATCCCTTACTCATTATATGAAGCTAATATTATTCTAATACCCCTTAATAGCAAAGAGGCAGCAAAGAAAGAAAACTTCAGGTCAATTTCCTGAATGAACATAGACACAAAAATTCTCAAAAAGATACTAGCAAATTGCATACAACAGCACATTACAAAGATTATCCTTCATAACCAGGTGAGTTTCATTCTTGGGATGTAAGGTTGATTCAACATATGCAAATCAATAAACATAATCCAACACGTAAACAGATGTAAAACCAAGTACCACTGATTATCTCAATAGATGCAGGAAAAGCATTTGATAAGATTCAGCATCATTTCTTGATAAAAATCCTCAAACACCCAGGTATCAAAAGAACATTCCTCAAAATAATAAGGGTCATTTTATAAGATACAAACCTGCAGCCAACGCCACACTTAATGGGCAGAAAGCTGGAGGCATTTCCTTTAAGAGCTGGAATAAGACAAGGATGTCCACTCTCACCACTCATATTCATAATGGCACTGGAAGTTTTAGCCAGAGCAGTTTGGCAAGATAAAATGATCAGAGGCATACAAACAAGAAAAATTAAATTATCTCTCATCATAGATAATATGATTCTATACCCAGAAAACTCTATATATTCACCCCCAAATCTTCCAGCTCTGATAAGTGACTTTGGTATAGTTTCAGGATTCAAAAATCACTGCACAAAAATGAGTTGTATTTCTATACACCAACAGCGATCAGGCTGAGGACTAAATCAAAAACACAATCTCATTCATAATAGCCACAACCACATACACACAAAATACCTCAGTATTTATCTAGCCAAAAAGTGAATTTTATCATTACAATAAGAACTACAAAACATTGCTCAAAGAAATCAAAAATGGCACACAAAAATTGAAAACATACCATGCTCATGAATTGGAAGAATCAGTATCACCGAGATGTCCATACTATCCAATCTACAGGTTAAACACAATATCTATCAAACTACCAGCAACATTTTTCATAGACCTAGAGTAGACAATACTTAAATAGCTAAAGCAATCATCAGCAGAAAGAACAAAGCTGGTGGCATCACACTCCCAAAATTCAAACTTTACTACAAGGCTATAATAACCAAAACAGCATGAAACCAGTGAAAATAATAGACACATAGATCAGTGGAACAAGATAGAGAGTCAGGAAATAAAACCACAGACCTAAAGTCAACTCATCTTTGACAAAGCTTATAAAAATAAATATTGGGGAAAGTACACTCTACTTAGCAATGTTGCTGGGAAAACAAGTTAACTATATGCAGAAAAATGAAATTGGACCCCTACCTATTACCATATATAAAAATAAACTCAACATAGGTCAAGAAAATAAACATAAAATCTCAAATTATAAGAATCTTAGAAGAAAACCTATGAAACACTCTCCTGGACATTTGCCTAGGCAAGGAATTTATGTCTGAGTACTGAAAAGCAAATGCAACAAAAACTAAAATTGACAGGTGGAACCTTATCAAGCTAATAGAACTTCTGCTTAGAAAAAAAATCAAGAGATTAAGAAGACATCACATGGAATGGGAGAGAATATTTGCAAACTGTGTATCTGACAAAGACTTATTATCCAAAATCTATAAGGAACTCAAGGAAATCAACAGGAAGAAAACAACTCCATTAAAAATGGCCAAAGACCATGAACAGACACTTCTCAAAGGAAGACATACAAACATATATCAAGAAACATATGAAGAAATACTCAGCTAAAATAATCATCGGAGGAATGCATCAAAACTTCAATGAGATACATCTCACACCCTTCAGAATGACTATCATCAGAAATTTAGAAAGCAACAGGTATTGATAAGCCTGCAGAGAAAAGGGAATGCTTGTATACTGTTGATGGAAAGGTACTCTATTGCAACCTCTGTAAAAAACAGTTTGGAGATTTCTCAAAAAACTAAAAGTAGAGTTACCATTCAACCTAGCAATCCCACTTCTGGAATATACCCAAAGCAACATAAATTGTTATACCTAAATTAAACCAGCACACATATGTTTATTATAGCACTATTCACAATAGCACAACCACAGAATCAATTCAGATTTCCATCAGTGGTGGGTTGGATAAAGAAAATGTGGTACATGTACATGATGAAAGACTATGCAGCTAAAAGAGGAAGAGTCATGTCCTAAAGATGTCCTTTGCAGAAACATGGATGTAGCTAGTAACCTTCATTCTAAGTAAATTATCACAGAAATAAAACACATGTTCTCATGCATAGGTGGGCACTAAACATTGAGTATGCACAGACATGGGGATAGGAATAACAGACACTGGACACTGGTAGACTAAGCGAGGAAGGGAGGATAAGAGATACAAAATCATCCATTGGGTTCTATGCTCACTACTAGGGATAAGGGCTCCTCAGAAACCCAAACCTTGCCTTCACAAAATATACTTATGTAACACATTCTCATATGTACCCCATGATTCTAAAATTAAAAAAAAAAAGAAATGGAAGATTTAAGAAAAACACTTCCTTCTCTTAAAGTAAGTGTTTAATAATAATATGGTAAGAAAACATGTAATTTGGAAAGTGTAAAAATAATCAAATTTGCTTTGGCTAAATAATGATTATTAATTTATATAAGCTTCACTCCTAATCTTTGAGTCACTATTTCCACAAATGATATTTTATAGAAATATTAAAATTTCATATATATTTATAGTAAACACCACAAATCAACCACAAAGCTTGTATTGAATAAAATGTTCCCGGAATTGGTTCTAAAATAAGTCATATATTATACCTAAATGCATTTCTTTCTTCTGAGTCAACTTTATGTCGTACCTTAAATAAACATTATTTATAGCACATGACTTCTCTGGTGATAATTTCTCAATGGGTTATAAAATTTTTATTAATTACCTAAAAGCCTAAAGTGTAATAAATTAACATTAAATATTAAACTAGTAAAGTGTAAATGGATTTGTCCCATTAAACAAATAAATTGTTTACAGCCATAGCTGACATGTTCAATGTACCATTTGTAATAATGAACCAGTTTATAACTTTTATATTCCAATGTGCTGTGTCCTAGTATTAAAAAATTTTGAGTAAAACTTTTCTACTTAAATTGCAACAGTGTTTACAAATACTCTAAAGAGTTGAAGGCAATTAAAATAAATACCAGAGTACAGAATAAAAACAACATTTCTGAACAATTATGAAGGACAAAATATTCTGAAACAAGAGCTTGAAAATGTCAACTCTCACATAGAGAAAAGTTTCAGAAACACCCACTGGAATATTGACAGTAAACAAGTATTAGCAATTAATTGTTTTACAATAATAATAATATAATAAAATTTAGTGCAGCCAACAAAAATAAACATTAAGTAAAAGACATCATATTCAGCAAATGGTACTGGGAAAACTACCTGACTTTATGCAAAAGAATGAATCTGGACTTCTACCTATCACCTCATACAAAAATTAACTCAAAATGGATCGAGGAATAAACATAAGACCACACACTATAAAAATCCTATGAGAAAATCCCAGGGATGTGCTCCAGATATTGGCCTAGGCAATGAATTGATGACCAAGTCTTCAAAAGCAAATGCAGTAAAAATTAAAGTTGACATAAGGGAACTTATCAAGCCAAAAAGCTTCCAGTTAGCTAAAGAAACCATCAAGAGAGTAAAAAGATAACTCATAGAATGGGAAAAAATATTTGCAAACTATGCATCTGATAAAGGCTTATTAACCAAGAGCTGTAAGGAATTCAAACGAATTGACAGAAAAAAAAAATTATCTCATTAAAAAGTGGGCAAAGGCCATGAGCAGACAAGTCTCAAATGAAGACACACAAGCAGTCAACAAACGTGAAAAAATGCTTTGCTCCACTAACCATCAGAGAAATGCAAAGCAAAACTGCAATAAGAGGCCATCTCACAACACTTAGTGTGGCTATCATTAAAAATTCAAATAACAGCAGATGTTGGTGTGGATGCAGAGAAAAGGGAACACTCATACATTGTTGGTGGGAATGTATAATAAATTACTCAGTCTGTAGTATTCTTTTATAGCAGCACAAATGACTTAAGACACACAATATGTTCTTTCTGTACTCCTTTTTGCTTATTTGCCATGCAATATGTGTAGGGTACAGAAACTTAGAAAGTAATATTTCTGGCTAAGGAAACAATCAGAAAAAGGCACTGTTTTGGGAAGAAAAACAGCTAGTTTTTTTAGCTGTAACTCCTTGATTCAAGATTTGTTCTTCCTTAGAACTATCTTTTTCTTAATATTTTATAGAGACAATAAAAACGTTTATAGAATCTAACTTATAATATTAAATGAGAACTCTATGCAGATAAAATAAAATAATATAATATAATATAATACTTTGTCATTAATTCCCAGTTTTTCTTGGTGAATCGTTTAGCATGGTATTTTTAGGAAACTTTCTGTGCTCTTTTGCTTTCTCAGTGTCTGTCTCTAGGTGGTCAACTTCAGAAAGGCCACTTGCTTTTATCAGGTATGAATTATAACCCTGGACATCAGGGTCCTGTGAGGGATATGTTTCTGCAGAGATGAATTTGGTTAGCACATGTGTAGAGAAAATGGAAATCAGGCCTATGAGCAAATGATCAAAACTATGAGACAATCAAGCTATCGATTTAATATTGACCTTTACAGAAAAAGTATGTCAACTCCTGTTCAAGTTGTAACCTCTATATCAAATGGAAGTCAGATTACAAAAAACAATTGAATCTAACCTTTTCATTTTTTCTTAATCATTTTTCATCTTGTTAATCTACAAAAAAGTGTAGTAAGATAGGAATCGAGCATGTTTAGTTGATACTAATGCACCTGGCATGACTAATGCACGTATGATTACTAACAGATTATTGACAATTTTCAATTTATAATTTTCATTATGTGAAACTAAACTCCATCTTGTAGGTAATACAAAATTATAGGAAGAATCCTGACTGCATCACTAACAGAATTTTAAAGCAAAATTATTTTTCCATTCTTTTAAGCAATTTATACTCTGTAACTTTATTCAGTTACATATGGACCATTAACAGTTGACAGCTTTCAGATAAGGTTAGACAAGATGACTCATTAAAGTCATTTTTAAAGAAAAGTCTGAACAAATGTTTTGATTTTTATAGTTAGTTACTGACTAACCATTTTGGCAAGAATTTTCTTTCCTTTAGCTTCACAGGTTCAGGGAGTAGGGAAATACTCATGTAATATAAATTTAGTCATACTGGAGAAACATTTAGCATTTATAGTGGAGAAATTTTAAGCATCCAAAATAAAATTAAGTGTAATTTAGATAGATTGCATAATCGTGTGCATGTGTATTTGTGGAGGGGGGAAGCTATGTACATGATTTTATGAATTTTGAACTATAGACTTTTGATTGCAACACTTAGTTTATTTTTATTCAGTTCAGTTATTTTTAAGAATTACTATGACTGAATAAATTAAATAATAAATTGGAAACTTTTAAATAAGATTAACTACATTCACATTTTTATATGAAATCAGTGTTTATCATTCAGGGTTTTGTGATATTGGTCTTCAATCCTTTTTTTTTAAGGATCAATAGTTATTTTACTGAGAAACTTGCCTCTAAGTATATCTGTCTTGCAAGCTTTATGGTGTGTCTTAGAATATTCTTGATATCATTATATTTTTCTTAATTGTATGTCTTTAATTAATAACAGTTTATAGTTTTTAATATATATTAGCATATGCATTTATCCAAGGAAATCGTTATTACACTTTTTAAATTGCTAGAGTATCTGTATTAGTCTGCTTGGGCTGCAATAACAAACTACCATAAACTGGGTGGCTTAAACAACTGAAATTCATTTTCTCACAGTTTTGGAGACTGGAAGTCCAAGAGCAGTGTGCTTCTTATTTGCTTCTGGTGAGACTCCCGGTCCTGGCTTACAGACTGTGTTCACAGGAAAAGAGGGAGAGCAAGCTCTTTGGTGTTTCTTCTTATAAAGACACCAATCTTATTGAAATGAAGTCCCACACCTAAGACCTCATGTAACCTTAATCACTTACTTAGAGGCCTGCTCTTCAAATACAGCCACACTGGAGGATAGGGTTTTGACATATAAATTTGGTGGCTGGGGGAGGACACAAACATTCAAATCACAACAGTTCTGTGTGAGAGTTTGTTTCATTTATTTGTTCTGTGTAATTTAAATTATCTGCTTCATTTTCTAAAGGAATCATATTGTCTTGTTCTTGGCTTTAATGAGGATTTGCTACTCAGTCTCTTTGCAGATGTTCTTATACTGAAGATCAAAGTTTTGTTGCATTTATAGCAATAAAAAAATTCATCTGAAGCATTCATAGAGAAGAATAAGTCTTGACTGAAGTATAAGTTGAAAATAGGTATCCCACCCAAAACACTCTGTAATTCCCCTGGTATACTATTAAATCCCCTACTAGAATCAATGTCTTAAAGAACTTATTTCCTAAAACACCTCTTTAGTCCTAAAATTACACTTGAAAAACATTCAATATCTAATGACCTCAGAAAAACAAAGGTAATTCTATACAATAGTTTTGTAATAAAATTTACAATTGTTTCATTCTTTAGTTTAAGACAAGTCTTGTGAAATGAGTGATGATACTTGTGTTATGAAATATGCTCAAAGACTTTCAATGACAATTAAAAATAAATTTATCTGTGAAAGTTTTAGATAAAACTTTTGGGTTTATGGGGATTTTCTTCAAAATAATAGTTTACCAGTGAAAAAAATCAGACAAGAAGACAAATAATGTTCAAGTGTTCATCTTGGTTACCAGGTTACAGTGTGTGTGATTAAATGTCTGGAGGCAGTTTCTCTGTGTTTCTAAAGTCACACTGCATATGTCTCCGTAGATGTGCTCGAAGATCTTCAATTGGATTGAAAAGTAGTAAAACACTGTACAAAGAGTCTGACCGAAGCCATATTATCACTCAGAAAAAGTACAAATGATATCTACCTTATGGTAGTATAAATACATCCAAATAAAAATTTTCTAAAGACAGTGTGATCTTTAAATAAATTTTAAATAAGCATCATTATCAATATTATCTGGATCAGAATAAATATTTTGTGAATTCTGATGTTTGCCTTGATTTACATTCATCAGATGTGTTATTCTCTCCTTTCAACCTGTCGGTTGGTACTAACCCTAGGGAAAAGGATCGGTCTTGGATGGTATTCTCTCTTCCTTTAGATAAGAAAACAAAAAAGAGTTAAGATTTTAAGTTTAAATTCTCAATTACAATAAAGGAAATGACTCTGAGTATACATTTCCAAGTATGAAAATGTCTTCAGAACCACACATAAAGTCTTCTATTTAATGTGTTTGACTTCTCAGGTGTTAGTGTATTTTTTTTTGAAATAATAAGAAACTAAGAAAAAGGTCTTTTTCTTCTTTTTTAAACTGTTAGTTTTATAAACTGAGATGTAGATATGTTAAAGTTTACTCAAAAGTGAGCCTCGTATTAAATATAGTTCAAAGCAATCCTTCTCAGCAGGTGAAATATACTTTTCCTAAGGGACAAATTTGTCTGGTAAAAGTTCATTCGTAGATTTGTGAATCAAAAGATGAATACACACTTGTGTGATAATTGCAGAATAGGCTCATTATGATACTCTAATATTAGGAAGAAAATATGTATTCTATTCAAAGTGGAAATTATTTCTAGTTTACTAGCATATTATTTTGACTGGTTTTCACATATAAAATTTACAAGGGAATTAGAAAAATTTTAGAAATTCAAGTAAACTGTATTTCATGGTAAGAGAAATGAAAAAAAAATGCTTGAGTAAACTCAAAATGTTAAAAAGTTCAAAAATTATAAAAATTTTATGACATCATTTACCATACATTTTGTAAGAAATAGTAAATGTGCTAATAGAAAAAAACCTCATCTATGTATTGTATACAGAGAAACATAAAGAACAACTTTTTCTATGGGAAACATATCCAGAAAACAATGTTACGCATTAAAAACACACTGAAAGGCACTTTACACTAAGCTTATACAACAGCCAAATTAGCTTTTTTTGTTGAATTGACCTTTTAGAAAACTTTCAATGAGTATACTTTATAGGTTTAATATGAAAAACATTACTTTTACTTATTCTGACCTTTCATTGCCATGTTCTGTGAAGCAATAGATGACTCTATCAATAGAAAGATAGTCTAATTTGCTTTTGAGGCTATGAATGAACCACAGTGAAAACAAACATTTTAAAATTACCCTCTTTATGAGAAGCGAGTAAAAGGAACCAATTCACATTCATTTTACTTGGAAGTTTGCTATATGTTATATACCGAACATATGTGTGTGGAATGCTCTGGGGTAAATCTGAAAGCAGAAACAAATCATGACATTTATAACCATTTGCTAACACTTGACTAGATTATTTCAGGCTGTATGTAAATTTGTAGTGGGTCACCATCTGTGTCTCTTTAAAATTTATAACAAAGGAGAATATGTCTCAAGACTTCAAGAATTTCCTCTCTGGGCATATATTTAAACCATTCATGTTTTGCCCTCAACTCAGGGACTGTGTGTGCTGGTGATTCTTCTTACATAAATGTCAATTGCTACTGAATACCAATACAGATATGTTTTATGCTACAGAATCCATTTTTACATATAGTTTCTATTAGACAGTTAGAAATTATCTTACCTGTTATTTTACTATTTTCTTGTTTCTCTAGACTGTATGATTATCAAAATTTTAATTGCTACTAGTTAGTAAAAGGTATTCCATGAAAATTATAACTCATATAGCAATATTAATAACCTTTTAGCTCTCACTACTTTAATAACTTGTTCTATCATAACTGACATTTTAAGTCACCTAACTTAGAAATAGCAGTAATAATAACTTGAGAATTTTACATTTAATTGTAGCCATGCAATTTTAATATATAAATTAAAAATATAGAGACAAAGAAATAAATTAAGATTTTTATTTTCTTTTAAGCAACTTATCCCTCTTAAATTATGTTTTGTATTCTTGTGAAGTACTTGTGAAGTGAAAAATATCTCCTGTGAAATGGGCAAAGTGATTATGTGCTGATACTTCTGCTAAAATAATTAACTTTTCAAAAGTTAGAAAGTATAGTTTAACATTTTTAGGTTATCAGAATTTTGCCCTTATATATTTTGCATTTCTGTATAATTTAAGGGCAGTCACATTCTATAATGCCTGTCAACAAAGCACTTTATTTGCATCTTTAGTATCAGTTGCTTAGCAACTGTGGGGTTGATGAAACCTATCAGATCTGTTATCCTAGGAAAATGTCAGCAACTACTGGAGTAGGTTAGAGTTTTCACAATGTTTTAGCAGTTTACAATCTGAAAGATTAACAAGTAGTTTTATTATATTTTCCAATAGATTTTTATTTTGTTCTTCAAAGTAAAACTTCTTTTGATCTACATACATTATTTGGAAGTTAAATGTAACTTTTACTCTATATTCAAGAGATGCTACTTCTTTTTTAAAAATTTTTTAATTTGGAAGATGTGAGGCACAATTCAGTGATAGGAATATAAATCTTCATTATGCAGGTACCTTTGTTGATGAGGTGTGCCTCTCACAAGAGATGCTACTTCTAATATTTGAAAATTTGTGTCATATATTAGTTCTTAGATATATCAATCAATCTTTTGTAAGCAACCAATGAGTTTATTTTAATTGACTACCTGCTATGTTCAAAATATTCTGCTAGATTATTAGTGAACAGGCATAATTTTTACCTCCACTCAAAGTGCTTAAAATTCATTTGGGGACCCACATTTTGATACTACAATTGACAATAAAAGGCAACATTTTATAAGTAACCAAGAGTTATAGAAAGAAAAGAAGTTAAGGGAAAATGTCAAAAATCACATCCTTTGATATGATTCAAGAACGGATAATTATGATAGATTTATTGAATAGCTTAGATGGATAAAAGAATGCAAAACTTTTGAGGCAGAGAAAATAAAATTTTCCTGAATGCTTCTTAAATGTATAGCAATAAATAAAGACGATGTTTGTAAAGGTACTGACATGTTGTCTGAAATCATTTTAAGGCATTGAGTATATAATTTAAGACAAAATTGCTACCTCTTGCATGCATTATATCTTTAATAAAATAGTTACTATGGGTGGCATGCCCCCTCAAATAACATATGCAAAGGACATCTACAGAAAAAAAAGTCTAAAAATGTGTTACATATGGAGACATAGATGTGTTCTACAAAGATGGAACATGACAATATATATTTTGAGTTAAACTATTGTGTTCATTCAGTTAACAAAAAACAAACAGTCATTGAGTATGTAGCATATACAGAAATTAGCACAGGTCATGAAGTGAGAAGTGAGGAGTTACAACAATGTCTGTGGTACATTCAATACTCTCAACTAGTTAATAATATGAGTTATGAATTTAACCAGGAGACTTCACTGTACTCATTATCAAAAGGTAATAGCTAATCTAAATAAAGCAATTCTTCAGAATAGCTGAAATTAAATATATACTTGAATATTTAGAGAATTTCAGAAATAATTCCACATGTAAATTATAACAGATCAGTAATGCACTCTGTATATAAGCAAAAATAATATTAATAGCTTTTTTAGAAAATTAGTTATTTTTAAAGACATCAGAGAGAAAACATGGAAAGTAAGGGCATGAATTTTGGCATCTTAATATGAATTCAAAATGGCCAAATCAATTCCAGTTTAATATGCCACAAATTATAATTCTTATAGATTTTTAGAATGAATATTGTGTTGAATTATCAAATAGTGTATATAATGCAGAAACATGCATTTTTTTTTTCACAAGGTACTGATAACAATGCATACCAAAGTCTCATGAGTAAAAGAATATTAATATTTCTTTTGCAGGAATTAAAGTGTGAGAGACATGCCAAACCCAGAGCCTATGTGCTCACTGCAGCATTCATTCTCCTAATCAGTCTGTGTGCTACTGGCCAATTAGAATATTGATCAAATAGTGAGAGCTGTTGCCAAGAACCTTTGAAGTCCAAAAGAATTATGTGACACAGTGACTGAATTCAAGTTTCTTATAATCTGGTTTCTAATTTTTAGTGTATTTGCTAAAAACTTGTTACAATGCAATTATAATATCAATTTTTCAATATTTGTTTTATTTTAATGAACGATAGGTAAATTTGTCTCATTCATACACACACTTGTACACACACTCAACTTAGAGTCTCCCCAGTGCTGTTTCCTCCACCAGTGTTGGATCACTTTTGCCTTAGCGGGTATGTGCGGTGATCATAGACCCTGGTGAAGTGTTGCAGGATCTGCGGATCAGTACAATCAGGGATGAAGCTGAGGCCTGGGTTGTACCTGAATAAGATGCTAGGTCTATGTTGCCAGCCAGGCAGACCTTTCATTTGTTATGTATACATATTTTGTTTCTTTCCCTCTGCTTTCTCTAAATTCATTCCTGACTTTTAATTCTGATTTTTTTTGGGGGGGAGGTCCTGTCAATGTATGTGCTTGCCAACATTACACTATTTTAAGAACGAATGATAAAGAGTGCATTTTAATATTTTAATATCTGATAGGACTAGGTGCTACTATTGCTCTTCTTTGTAGGACTTTTCCTAGTTTATTTTTTAATAATTTACTCTACATGTACATTTAGAAACAATTGTTTAGCTCGGGGGAAAAAAATGAAAAAATGTTGCTAGTATTCCATTTAGTTTATATATTAACTTGAGAAAAAAATGACCTATTTATGATGTTGATTTTTCCTTTCTAAAGGGATGGTGTCATTTGTTCTCTTATAACTTTTGTCCTTCCAGAAATATTTTAGAGTTTTTGTCCACAGATTTTTCACATTTCTTGTTATGCTGATTCTTAAGTGTTTTATCTTAGTGTTACTAATAAAGTTTTAGTTTTAATTATACCTTGTTAACTATTACTGTTTGTATGTATGATGACTATTAAATTTTATTTATTCTATGATAATTTTATATATTGTTAATTTTTTAAGTTTTGTTTTGTTGTTTAGGTTTAGCATTGATATTCTTGTTTTTTCTGGTAAGTATATAATCATTTTTAATAATTTCATATGTTCTTTCCAATTCTTGGACATTTTTTTCCCTTTGGCTGGTTATATTGTTAATAAAATGTTAACTAATAGGTAAAAAATAATCATCATTTATTTTTTCCTGTCCCAAGCATTTTATCATCCACAGAATGTACCCTCTAGCTCAAGTGATTTTTATCAGTAAAGTGTGCTGATTTTGTCAAGCAGCTTTCTAACATTGTAAAGAGATAATCACTTATTTCCTCCTTAGAAATACTAATTGTATTGACTTGTTAAAATTGACTCAATTGTTATTAATTTATAGAAATTAGTATATTAATAATACTTTATAGCACTCTGTATTATTTTTTAATGTGCTGTTGGTTTTTTTCGTGAAAGTTTTGCTTTGAACTGTTCAAGCAATAACCATAAGGAAAATTTTTTCTCATTATTTCTTTATCTGGCTCAGGAATTGACATACCTTCTTATTAAAAATGATTTCAAAATTTTCTTACTTTATCTGTAATTTGGAATAATTTAAATAGTATTAAGATTACCTGGAATCTTAAATTCTGTTAAAACTTCCCTGTGAAAGCATCTGTTATAACGTCATTGGAGTTGGGGTTAGTCAAGAGGCACTGAGAAGTTCTCTCATAATTTTATTTATTTTCTTCTATGTAGATTTGTCTGTTTAAGTTTTCTCTCTAATGTATATATTTTAGTTATTCATTTCACCTACATTATAAAGTTCATTTGAAATTAGTTACACAAATTATTCTTTCAATATTTCTTATGTATTGAGAATTATTTTTCCACTTCATTATTTTTTTATTCTGTATATTTGTGTTGCTTCAGCATTTTGTGATTTCTAAATTTGCATATTGTGCTATGTATTTTCTATACTTTTATTGGGCTGGTTAATAGTTTGTTTCATTTTTTAAAAAATTCTAATATTTTGTTTTTAATATTAGCTTTGTTAATCTTATAATATTTTTATTCATTTTTAATAAATCTCATTAACATATGCTCTTGTTTTTGATTTTTTAATGATAGCCATCCTAACTGGTCTGAGGTCGTATCTCATTGAGGTATGATTTACATTTCTCTGATGATTAGTGAAGGTGAGAATTTTTTCAACTCTGTTGGCTGCTCGCATATATTCCTTTGAGAAATGTCTGTTCATGTTCTTTGCCCACTTTTTAAAATGGGGCTATTTGTTTTTTTCTGTCAATTCATTTGTGTTCCATATACATACTGGATTGTCAGGTCTTTGTCAGATGAATAGCTTGCAAATATTTTTTCCAATTCTTTCTGTTGTCGCTTTGTTCTCTTGATGATTTCTTTGGCTGTGCAAAGACTTTTTAGCTTGATATAATTTCATCTTTCAATTTTAGATTTTGCTGCATTTGCTTTTGAACATTAGTATTAACTTGAGAAAAAAATGATCTATTTATGATGTTGAGTTTTCCTTTCTAAAGGGATGGTGTCATTTGTCCTGTTATAACTTGTGTCCTTTCAGAAATGTTTTAAAGATTTTGCGCACAAATTTTCCACATCTCTTGTTCTTGGCCATAAATTCACTGCCTACTCTGAAATCCTGGAGGATGTTCTTTAGCATTTTCTCTAAGATTCATACAGTTTGAGGTTTCACATTTAAGTCCTTTATCCATTTTGAGTTAATTTGTGTATATAGTGATAGTTAGGGATCCAGTTTCATTCTTCTTTATGTGTTGGCAATGCTGTAGAGAAAAGAGAATGCTTCTGCAATGTTGGTGGGAATGTAATCCACTTCAACCTTTGGGGAAGGGAGTATGACGTTTTCTCAAAGTAGTACCATTGAACTTCCACATGATCCAACAATTCCACTTTTGGGAGTATAGCTAGAAGAAAATAAATCGCTTTACCAAAAAGACACCTGCACACATGTGTTTATAGCAACACTATTCACAACAGCAAAAATATGGATACAATCCTGACATACATTGACAGTGGACTGAATAAAGAAATTGTGCTATATAGACATGACAGAATACTGCATGGTCATAAAGTAGAACAAAATAATATCCTTTGCAGCAACATGGATGTAGCTAGATAACATCATTCTAAATGAATTTTCACGGAAACAAAAAACTGAATATCACTTGTCCTCACTCATAAGTGGGCCCGAAATATTGGGCATGAAAGCACAAAGTTGGGAACAACACCGGGCACTGATAAAGGAGGAAGAAATGGAGGTGGGGATAAGGAGCATACCACTATCCAATGGGTACTATGTTCCCTCCGGGGGGGGGGGTGGGAAGAGGATTCGCTAGAAACCCAAGCTCATCTGCATGCAATTTACTTATGTAGTCAATCTTCACAACACCCCACAACTCTAAAATAAAAATAAACAAAAAAATAAAATATGTGCTTGTTTTTACTATTTCAGTAGCTTCAATCCTTTTTGGGAGTCAGGAGAGGTATGTTACCCTGTTTTTACTTTTGTTGCTTTAAGACTGTATCTATTTATCTTACTTCCTTCATTTTAATTAATGCAAGCATTTAAAGTTAGGAATTTTTCATTAGTTATTGCTGTTATTCTATTTTGTAGATGCTGATATTAGTTTGATTATTATCATTTGTCATTAAGCAGGCTGCCATTTGTGTTGCATTTTCTTTGTGCCCGAACATTACTTAATGTAATGATACTAATTTTAATTTTGTTATTATTTTAGTTTTTGTTGTATCCTGATTAAAATAGTATTTGTCAGCGGGGCTCGGTGGCTCAGCCTGTAATCCCGCGCTTTGGGAGGCTGAGGTGAGTGGATTGCCTGAGCGCGCGGGTTTGAGACCCGCCTAGGCAGGCAAGATCTCATCTCTACAATAAAATAAAAAAAATTAGCCGGGCGTGGTAGCGCGCGCCTGTAATTCCGACTACTCAGAAGGCTGAGGTGGAAGGATCACCGGAGCCCAGCAGGTCGAGGTTGCGGTGGCCGGGAGTGGCCACTGCACTCCAGGCTGGGCAACAGAGTGAGACTCCAACTCAAAAAAAAAGTATCTGTCTTATTGCTACCTTATCTAGCTTATAGTGCCTTCACATAATAGGATAATTTTTATAAATGCACCATGATTACTGAAGAACATTTAACAAGTTCAAAATAGTAAAATACATCCAACAGTTCTATGCTAATATTTATATTGTGGTGTTCTTATATTTACTATCTTATTTTTAATTGTTTTCCATTTGACTTGCCTTGAATGACCTATATAACATGTATTTCTATTATTGATTCCTCAGTTTTCTGTGGTTTCTACTTTATGAAGGAGATTTCTGTGTTATTTGGTGGATGTATAAATAACACAGAAATATTGCATTTTTAGTGTAATCTGTGGGCTTTAGCATTAGGCCATGCTCTTCTTTATGCTGGTGGACAAATTTTAGCTTGAATTTGATTGTGTTTTATATTAGAATTGCACTTTGTGTGAGAAAAGAAGGGTTGAATTGTTTAATTAGTCACACAAATAACACATCTTACTATAATCACTTATCTAATGATTCCAATGATGCAGGTAATCAGAAGCTACAAGGTAAGCAATTTTTTTATCAAAGTTCTATACACCCTATTAATATTCCCTTTTCGCATAGTAGGATGTGCTATGGTTTCAGATTTTGCAGAGATTTTGCAGAGATTGGTTTTGACTAATGTATGTGGAACCTTGCCACCAGGCAGCCACCTTATCATTGAGTGTCCCATATTATAGCCCATCAGTGGGGCAGTTTGTGTGATGTCCTCCTTTTTTCCAGTCAGTGAATCCTGATAAATCCACAAAATTTAGTTCTGTTAACTATAAACAGTCTAGATAGACCAGTAATATCCTCTCTACTGCTATGCATGTGGGTTACAGTTCTCATATACAAATGGTTCATAAAATATGACAGGTATTTCAATTAGGAAGAACCATTTTTTAGACTAAATAAGTGCTCAGAATGTCCTGATTGACCAGTCTATCAAGAGATTGATTGAGAATAGAATCCTGTTTAGATTTTTAAGCTACAGAATTCAGATATGCTTAAAAATATAAGTACATTATTACATTCCAAAGATAATAATAACTAGAAATACAAAACTTAGACTTTAAAGAAAATATTTTTGGTATCAAATTTTAATACTTAAATATAGCTAAAAGAAATGTCAATTTATATTCATTTCCTTTGTTTCTTTATTTCAATCACTTTAAGGGATACAGATAGTTTTTGGTGATGTAGTTGCATTGTATACTGGTGAAGAGGTCTGGGCTTTTTGTGACCCTATATCCCACCCATGCACATTGGAGCCTATAGGTGATTTCTTGTCTCTTCATCGCTTTCCCTCTCCCTTTCCATGTCTCTAATGTTCATTATATCATTTTCTATGCCTTTGAAGATCATTGATTTAGCTTCCACTTCTAAGTGAGAACATGCAAAGTTTGGTTTTTCGTTCCTGTGTTAGTTCACTTAGGCTGATGTTCTCCAGTTCCATCCAAATTGCTGCAAAAGACATTATATCATTTTTTAGATGCCTAATAGTAATCCATGGTGGATATATATATATATATATATATATCACATTTTCATCATCCAGTGATCAGTAGATGGGCATTTACATTGAATCCACATGTTTGCAATTGTGCTGCGATGAACATGTGAGTGCAGGTGTCTTTTTAATATAATGATTTCTGTGGATACCTAGTGGGTGAATACCTAGTAGGGGGGTTGCTGGATTAAATGAATCTACCTTTACTTCATTGATAATTATTCACAGTAATTTCCATAGAGGTTGTATTAATTTGTACTCTCACCAACAGTGTATAAGCGTTCTGTTTTCACCACATTCGTGCCAGCATCTATTGGTTTTGATTTTTTTAATAATGGCCGTTCTGATAGGGTAAGGTGGTATCCCATAGTGGTTTTAATTTGCATTTCTCTGATAATTAGTGATGCATGATTTTTTTCATATTTTGTGGGCCATTAGTATATTTTCTTTTGAAAGATGTCTGCTTATGTCACTTGTCCACTTTTTAATAGAGTAATTTACTTTTTTCTTGCTGATTTGTCTCAGTTCTTTGTAGATTCCAGATATTAGTCCTTTGTCAGATGTGTACACTATGAATAACTTCTATTCTGTTGGTTGCCTATTTGCTCCGTGGATTATTTCCTTTGCTGTGCAGACGATTTTTAGTTTAATTAAGTCCCACTAATTTATTTTTGTTTCTATTGCATTTACTTTTAGAATTTTAGTCATAAATTATCTGCCTAGGCAAAAGTGAACAAAAGTTTTTCTTAGGTTTTCTTTTATGATTTCAGGTCTGATAGTTAAATCTTTAATCCATCTTGAGTTAATTTTTGTATATGGAGAGAGATAGGGATCAAGTTTCATTTTCTGCATGTAGCTGTCTAATTTTCCCAGCACTATTTGTATAAGAGGGTAACCTTTCGCTAGTGTTTTGTTTTGTTTTGTTTGTCTGCATTGTTAAAGATCAGTTGGTGGAAAGTATTTGGGTTTATTTCTGGATTCTCTGTTCTGTTCCATTAATCCATGTGTCTGCTCTTGTACCAGCACCATGCTGTTATGGTTACAAAGCCTTGTAGTATAATTGAAGTTGGATGATATGTTGTCTCCATCTTTGTTCTTTTTGCTCAGGATTGCTTTGGCTATTCTGGCTCTTTTTGTTTGTTTGTTTGATATGAATTACAGAATTTCTTTGTCTAATTCTCTGAAAAATGAAATTGGTAGTTTGATAGGGATTGCATTTAATTTGTATATTAATTTGGGTAATATAGTTATTTTAACAATGTTGATTCTTCCAATCCATGAACATGAGATGTTTCTCCAAGAGTTTGTGTTTTCTACAATTTCTTTTATTAGTATTTTGTAGTTGTCCTTACATAGAGCTTTCACTTCCTTGTTTAAATATATTCTTAGGAATTTTAGATTTTTGGCTGCTATTGTAAATGAAATTGAGTTCTGAATTTAATTCTCAGCTTGGTTGCTACTGGTGTATAGCAGTGCTACTGATTTGTGAGTGTTAATTTTTTATCCTGAGATTTTACTGAATTTATTTCTCAAGTCCAAGAGTCTTTTGGAGGAGTCTTTAGGATTCTCTATTTATAAAATCATATCATCAGCATGCAAAGATAGTTTGATTTCTTCTTTTCCAAATAGGATACGCCTTATTTCTCTCTCTTGACTGATTGCTCTGGCTAGTACTTCTGGTACTCTATTGGATAGAACTAGTGGAAGTGGGCATTCCTGCCGTGTTCCAGTTCTGAGGGGGAATGTTTTCAAATTTTTTCTGTTCAGGATAACATTGGCTATGGGTTTTTTCATACATGACTTTTATTATTCTGAGAAATATTTCCTGTATGCCTATGTTGAGAATTTTTATCAAAAATGTTTTAAATAAATGCTGGACTTTCGTGAATTTTTTTGTGTGTCTATTGAAATAATCCTATGATTTTTGGTTTTTATTATTTTTATGTGTTGGGGTTTTGACTTGCATATGTTGAACTATCCTTTTATTCCTGAGATAAAATCTACTTGATACTGGTGGATCACTACTTTTATATGCTGTTGAATTTAGTTTGCTGACAATTTTCTGAGGATTTTTGTGTCTATGTTCATAAGGGATATTGGTCAGTAGTTTTCTTTTTTTGTTGTGTCTTTTCCTGGCTTTGGTATCTGAATGTTGCTGGACTTGTAGAATGAGTTAGAGAAGATTCCCTCCTCTTTCAATCTTGCAGAATAGCTTCAGTAACATTGGTACCACTTCTTTGAAAGTCTGGTAGAATTCAGCTGTGAGTCTATCATTCTTGAGCTTTTATTTTGTTGTTGTTATTGAGAGATTTCAATCTTACTACTCATTATTTGCCTGTTCGGGTTTCTGTTTCCTCCCGATTTAAGGTTGGGGGGTTATATGTTCCCAAGAATTTATCCATTTCCTCTAGATTGCCCCATGTGTTTGCATAGAGGTGCTCATCTTTTGCATTTCTTTTTTTTAATTTTTAATTTTAAATATGTGGGGTACAAAGCAGGATTAGATAGATAAGTGTTCATCACACAGGTAAAGTTTGGGCCTCCCTTTGGTCCCAACTTCGCATGGTTTAAGGTCGGATACCTTTATTGATGTTATGTCCCCCCACCCTTACCCTGGCAGTGTCCTGTTACTGTCAGCCCCTTTGTTATAGTATTAATGTTCAGGGTCTTCTTATGAGTGGGAACATGTGGTACTCAGTTTTTTTGTTTCTGTAATAGATCACTTAGTATTATAGACTCTAAATCTATACAAGTTGCTGCAAAGTCCATAATTTTGTCCTTATTTATGACTGCATAATACTCCATTGTGTATATGTACTACATTTTAAAAATCCAGTCTACTTTTGATGGGCAGTCTGGCTGGTTCCATGTTTTTGCTATTGTGAATAATGCTGTGATAAACATGCGTGTGCAGGTATCTTTCTCATAGAATGATTCTATTCCTCCGGGTATATCCCCAGAAGAGAGATTGCTGGGTCACATGGAAGGTCAATTTTTAGATCTTTTAGGATCACCACACTGTTTTCCATAGAAGTTGTACTAGTTTACATTCCTACCAACATGTACAAGCATCATCATTCCCTTTTCTCCACAACTTCACCAGGATCTGTTTTTTTAATTTTCTTTCTTTTTTTTTTAGTTATTGATGATGATTATCCTGGCTAGAGTGAGGTGGTACCTCAGTGTGGTTTCAGCTTGCATTTCCTTGATGATTAATGAGGCTGAGGATTTTTTAATATATCTGTTGGCTGCTTTATGTCTTCTTTTGAAGATGTGTCTATTCATCTTTTGAGATGTGTCTATTCATTTCTTTTGTCCACCTTTTTTTAAGGAAGCTGTTTTATTTATTTGTTTATGTAAGTATTTATTTAATTCATTTATTTATGTATTTTCTGCATGTTTGAGTTCCTGTAGATCCGGATGTTAGGTCTTTGTCAGATATACAGTTGGCAAATAATTTTTCCCATCTGTGGGCTGTCTTCTTGCTCTCTTGATGGTTTATTTTGCTTTGCAGAAGGTTTTCAATTTGATGAGACCCCACTTGCATATCTTATCTTTTATGGTATGGGCTTTTGATTAGGTACTGGTTGCCTATTCTAATTTCCGTAAGTGCGTTTCCTGCGTTTTTTAAGATTCCCTTAATTTGAGGCTTTACATTTAAGTCTTTTGATCCATTTATAGTTGAATTTTGTGTATGGTGATAGGTAGGGGTCTTGTTTCACTATTCTGCAAGTGGTCAGTCACTTTTTCCAGCACCAGTTGCTGAATAGACTTCTCTCTCCCCTGTAGTTGTTGGTGGCAGCCCTGTCAAAAATGAGTTGGTTGAGGAATTGTGGTTTTGCTTCCAGAATCCTTGTCCTTTCAATTGGTCTGTATCCCTGTACTTGTACCAATTAAATGCTGTTTTGATTATTGTAGCCTCATAGTAAAGTTTTATTCTGAAAGTGTGCTACCTCCCACTTTGTATCTTTTGCTAAGGATTGTTTTGGTTATTTATGGTCATTTATGTTTCCATATGAATTTCGGTATTGTCATTTCCAGATCTGAAAAGAATGATTTGGTAATTTAATGGGTATTTCATTGAATCTGTAGATTTCCCTGAGTAAGATGGGCATCTTAACCATTTAATCCAAGGGCATTGAATATTTTCCATTTGTATGTATTGTCTTTGATTTCTCTGAGCAGTATTTGTAGTTTTCATTGTAAAAGTCTTTCACTTCTCTGTTTAGGAAGATTCCAAGGTATTTCTTGTCTTTTTGTGTGTGTGTATGGTTATGTGAAAGGGTTTGTGCTTTTTATCTGATTCTCTGCCTGTTTGTTGTTGGTTTATAAAAATGTGATTGTCTTTTGCACATGTACTTTGTACCCTGAGACTTTGCCAAAGTCCGTTATCATTGTCAGGAGTTTTTGTCAGATTCCTGTGTGTTTTCAAGGTATAAAATAATATTATTTGAGGAGTGAGATAACTTGATTTCATCATTTCCTACTTGAATACTCCCAATTTCCTTCTCTTGTCTGATTCCTCTAACTAAAACTTCCAACACTATGTTGAACAGGAGGGGTCAAAGTGGATACCTTGTCTTGTTCTGATTTTCAAGGGAAATGCTTCCACTTTCTCTGTTCATTTATCAATATGTTGACTGTGGGTTTATTGTAGATATCTCTTAATATTTGAGCTATGTTCCTTCTATGTCTAGGTGTTCAAGAGTTTTTATGCTGGATTTTATCAAAAGTTTTTTCTGTGTCTAGTGACATAATCTCTTGGTTCTTGTTTTTGCATTTGTTGATGTATTTAATTACATTTATGGTCTTGTAGATGTTGAAGCATCCCTATATCCCAGGGATAAAGCCTACTTGGTAATGGTGGATGACTTTAAAGATACATTGGTGAATCTGATTTGCTAGGATGTTGTTGAGAATTTTTCATCTATGTTCATCAGGGAAATTGACCTGTAGTTCCCTTTCTTTGTTGGATCTTTACCCAATTTGGGTATCAATGTGATTTTAGCTTCATAAAATGATATGGGGAGAGTTCCATCTTTCTTGATTGCCTGGAATACTTTCAATAGGATTGGCATGAGTTCCTCCTTGTGTGTTTTATAAAGTTTTGATGGAAAGTCGTCTGGTTCAGGACTTTTTTTTTCTTTTTTTCTCTTTTGTATACACTTTTCTTAAGACAGAGTCAACTTTTGGGTTGTTATTGGTTTATTTAGGATCTCAGTGTCTTCTTGTTTCAACCTTGGGAGTTTGTGTGATGTCAGAAAGTCCTCCATTTCATATAGGATTTTGAGGTTGTTTCCTACAGGCGTGCATAGCAATATCTGATAATCATGTATTTCTTGAGGGTCAGTTGTGACTTGATCTTTTGCATTTCTGATTGTGATTATGTGGGTGTTTTTTCTCTTTTTCTTGGTCAATCTGGTAAGAGGTTCATCAATCTTGCTTATCCTTTCAAAGAACCAGTTATTTGTTTTACTGATTTTTTTCCTGTGATATTTTTGTCTTCTATATCCTGTTTGAGGCTTTTACTTTGGTGATCTGGATTTTTCTGCTGAAGTTAGAATCTTGGTTATCTTGTTTTTCCAGCTCCATTTTTGATTTGTTAGGCTGTTAACTTGTGTTCTTTCAATCTTCTTGATGTGTGTTCATAGAGATATAAATTCCCCTCTTGACACTGATTTCATGGCATCCCAGAGGTTTTGATAAGATGTGTCTTTATTTTCACTTGTTCTCAGGAATTTTTTTTCATTTCTGCTTTGATTTCTGTATTGACCCAGGAGTCATTCAGCATCATGCTATTTATTGTCCTTGTCTTTGTGGGTTTTAGGGGAATTTTCTTGGTGGTGATATCTGTTTTTATTCCACAGTAGTCTGAGAAAATACATGGCAGTATTAAAATCTTATAAAATTTGTTTATGCTTGATTCATGGCTGAGGATGTAGTCAATCTTGGAGTATATTCCATGTGGTGATAAATAGAATGTATATTCTGTAGTTGTGTGGAGTACTCTGTAGGAAGCTATTAAATTCATTTGGTCAAGCATCAAGTTGAAGTTCTGAATGTTCTTGTTGATTTTTTGCTTCAGTGATCTATCTAGGGTTGCTAGTGGAGTGTTTAAGTCTCCAGGTATGATAGTATTAAAGTCAATATCTTTTTTCAGTTTATTTAGTAGTTGCTTTTTAAAAGTTAGTGCTCCTGTGTTGGGTGCATATATGTTTAGGATGGAAATTTCTTGTTGATGGATTGAACCTTTTATCATTATGTAGTGTCCTTCTGTATTTTTTTAAATTTTTGATAGCTTAAAGGTCATTTTGTCTGATATTAAGATGGCGACTCCTGCCTTCTTTCTGTTCCATTTGCCAGAAAATCTGTTTTTCATCCTCTTTCTCTGAGTTGTGAGTGCCTCTTTCTCTGAGTTGTTAGTACCTTTTTAGTAAAATGTGTTTCATGGAGGCACCATATTGTTTGGGCTTTTTTTTTTTTTAACCTAGTTTGCCATTCTATGTCTTCTCATTGATGCATTTAGTCCATTCACATTCAGGCTGATTATTGAGATTAGAATTTATCACTGCCATGAGGTTCTTATAAAGTTTTGTTGTTGTTTGTTTGCTTTTAGTTTTTCTTTGATTTGGGGGTTGATATATGGGTATTTTTTTCAATTTTTCAGCCATGGTGCATGCTGTGTTTATTCTCTGTTTTCCTGCATTCTTGTGAAGGTTTAGTCATTCTTTTTTTCTTCTGTGCTTAATACCTTCTTAAGTGTTTCTTGTAGAGATGGTTTGGAGGTAGTATAGGTTCTTCAGGATTGAATGACTGGAAAGGATTTTAATGTTCAATCTCTGATGAAGCTTAAGCATAGCTGGGTAGGGAGCTATAGGTGTAATTGTCTATCTTTGAGAATCTTGAAGATTGGGCTTTAGTCTCTTCTAGCCTGAAGTGTTTCTGTAGATAAGTCTTGTGCTATTCTGATTGGTGATCCCTGGTAGGTAGTCTGACCTTTCTCTCTCTCTGTCTTTAGGATTTCTTCTTTCATACCTACTTTATGTAAGTGAATTACTACGTGTTTAGGAGTTGATCTTCTCATTTGATACCTTGCAGGGGTTCTTTGAATCTCTTGTGCTCATGGAATGCTTGTTCCAGGGCTCCCATTCTCCTTTTCTGCTTTGGGGATGCCAATTAGGCATAAGTTTGATCTCCTAATATAATAAAATATCTCTTGAAGGGTTTTTCCCATCTTTTTAAGCTTCCTTTCTATGTTTTTAACAGATTGGATTTGTTCCATATTTTGGTCTTTAAACTCTGAGAGTCTTTCTTCTGCTTGATTTACTCTGCTTTCTGTGCTTGTCAGTTTGTTATTTATTTCATTTACTGTATTCTTTATTGCTATCATCTTAGTTATCAACTATTTCATTCTTTCTTCTTGTCTTTTTTTGCTTCTATCCATTCTCTCCATCATTACCTTGATATCTAGATTTGTGGTATGAGGTTAATTATTCTGGGGACTCTTGATTGTTTGAGTTCTGAAGTCTGCATTCTCAGGTACTATCTTTCTAGAGTCCTAGGGGTTACCTGTATTCTTCCATTGATTCTTCTTCAGTTGTGATGAGTTTTTTCCCTTTATTTTCCCCTCTCAATTCCATTGCTCAGTGAGAGGAGGGATAGCTTTCACTGCTGCTTGCTCAACCCCTATTCTTCCTTACATGGTGCCTATGGATTTGTTCACTTTGAGGGCAGGCTGGGGGTATGAGTCTGTGCTGTCTTTTTTCAGATTAGAGTTTTGATTAGGATGTAATGGGACAGTTATTGTTTAGAAGCTACCTGCATATTGCAGTATCTGCTTATTGATATATGGGTCTCCTGGAACACACTTCCCACACATTTACAATATGTCCATACGGTGGGAGTGTATGTATCTCCCTGAAATCAAAATGAGAAAGGTAGAAAAGGAGAAAAAAGAGGAAGAAGAGAAACAAACAGGCAAGGAAATGAATAGATAAACAAATAAAAATGAAAAGCATAAACAAACAAAAATACCTGAAGATGAACTTGCCCTCAAAAATATCCATATACAAACAAAAAATCAAAAACTAAAAATGGAGGGAGAAAAAGGGGCAAATCAAGTCAGAAGATGCATAAAGGAAGATATATGTATGAAAAGAATGGGCAAAAAATAAAATAAAATTTGATCTCTCTTGTGGCCATTTATGGAACTTCGGGTTCCTTTCCTTTTTTTTTTTTTTAACTGACAGATCCCAAATGTATGGCTGCTGCTTCAGTTGGGAGCAGGCTGCGGAGTCCAACCCCTCTCCTCTGCTCTCAGAGCAGGCCAATCTTGCTGCTGTCAATGTGGATCAATTTCCCCATGGACTGTGGGGGAAGGAGGTTGAATCAGATCAGGACTCCTGCTGCTGCTGCTGCTGCTGCTGCTGCTGCTGCTGCTGCCAGTTCTTCCACTCCAATCTGACATGTTCATGCCTGGTCCAGTTTGGGGGTGGAGCATCTGTCTGTTGGACATCTGCCTCACTCCTGAAATTTCCTTTCTTGACCAGTGATGATGGATCACAGAGGGGTGCATAGATCACCTCTCAGTCTCTGATCGGAAGCTCATCAGAGTTGGGCAGGCCAAAGCAGGTCTCTGCTTGGTTCCAGGACAGAGAAAATGACTGCAGTCCATGCCCTCCTCTCCAGTGGGCTCAGCTCCAGATTTTCTCCAGGCACCTTTTCCATGGTTCCTGCTGCCAGAGCCCAGATGGTGGTTGGGCCAGATGCCAGGTGCAGAGGGACAGCTGATCTCTGCTGCCTTCTACTGAGAGAAGCCCTGGGAATGTCAGACAATCTTGCATGCCAGAGGGCGCTGATCTCAGAGCAGTGTTAAGTTGTAGCTATCTCTGGAGGGAAGCCCCAGGTACTTGATCCCCAGTTTCCCCTCAGATGAACATTTGTTCACCCACCTGCACACACCCATGCACGTAGACTCACACTTATAGACATTTGTCCCTGAAGAGACTCAAACTCCCGCCAGTTCTGTCACCATATTGCCAGAAGTCTCCTCCATCTTTTGAATTTCTTTTGTATCAGTCGTAATATCTTCTTTTTCATTTCTCATTTTACTATTTTGAATCTTGTTTCAAGTGCTTCTTAATTAATCTAGCTAATGATCTATCAATTTTGTTTCTTTTCAAATAGCCAACATTTTGTTTCACTGATTCTTTATTTTTTTTAAATTTTAGTTTCGCTTCATTCTATGCTGATATTCATTATTTATTTTCTTCTGCCAGCTTTGAGTTTGTTAGTTCATGCTTTTTAGTGCTTTGAGCTGTAGATTAGGTTGTCAATATTTGAGCTTTTAGTCTTATTACTGTAGGCCTTAAGCATTATAAATTTCCCTCTTAGCACAGCTTTGGCTATGTCCCAGAAGTTTTGATAATTTGTTTCATCATTGTCATTCATTTCAAGGAATTTTTTAATTTCTATTTTTATTCTATTGTTGACCCAAGGATTATACAGGAGCAGATTGTTTACCTTCCATGTTTTGTTTGGTTTCACATCTTCTTGGAGTTAATTTCTAGTTTTATTCTGTGAGTTGAGAAGGTGATTGATATGATTTTGATATTTTTTACTTATTGTGACTTGATCTGTGGCCATCATAAGTTGTATATTGGAGAATGTTCCATGTACTGATGAAAAAAATTATATTCCAAAGTTTTGGGTTGGAATGTTTTGTTGATGTCTGTTAGTTCTATTTGTTTTAGGGTCCAGTTTAACTTTATTTTTGAATTTCTGCCTCGATAAACTGTCTATTGTTGTGGAGTGTTGACATCTCCCACTATTATTGTATTGCTATCTCCGCCCCCCACCTCATTTTTTCAGGTCTAGTAAAGTTTGTTTTATAAATCTGCAGCCTCTGGTGTTATGTGCATATAAATTTAAAATTGTTATGTCTTCTTGTTGGATTGATCCTTTATTATTATATAATAACCATTTTTGTCTTTTTTTTTTACTGTTATTTGTTTAAAGTCTGTTTTATCTGATATGAGAATGGTCACTCCTGCACATTTTTATTTCCCTTTTGCATGAAATATTTTCTCCCACCCCTTTACCTTGAGTCTATAAGAGTCTTTATTTGTTAAGTGGATCTCTTGAGGGTAGCAGATATTTCAGATTGTGTGTGTGTGTGTGTGTGTGTGTGTGTGTGTGAGTGTGAACCATTCTGCTAGTCTATATCTTTTTAGTGGAACATTGAGATTATTTATCTTCGGGGTTAATAATAATGATAGGTAAGGTTTTATTCCATTGATCATTTTGGTTGTTATGTGTTTGTTTTATTGACTTATTTATTTTCTCTAGTGTGTTCAGCTTTAAAAGTCTTGTGAACTTTATGATTTACAGTGTTTTTCTACTGGTGTATTTTGACCATTTGTTTCAGTATTTAGAACACCTTTGAGCATTTCTTATAGAGCCAATCTAGTGGTGACACATTCCCTCAGCATTCACTTGTCTGTGAAATACTTTATTTTTTTCTTCGTTTATGAAACTTAATTTTGCTGGCTACAACATCTTTAACTGTTATTCTGTTTTAGGAGATTGAAAATTGAGTCTCAGTACCTTCTGACTTGGGTTTCTACTGAGAAGTTTGCTTTTAGTCTGATGAGTTTATCTTTGTAAGTTATTTAATGCTTTTGTGTCACTATTCTTAAAATTATTTCTTTCATATTAACTTTGTGTAACCTAATGATTGTATGCCTTGGGCATGACATTTTTGCTCTGAATCTTTTTTGTTTTTGAGTTGGAGTCTCACTCTGTCACCCAGACTGGAGTGCAGTGGCCACTCCTGGCCACCGCAGCCTTGACCTGCTGGGCTCCAGCGATCCTCCTGCCTCAGCCTTCCAAGTAGCTGGAACTACAGGCACACACTCTCACACCCGGCTAATTTTTTATTTATTGTAGAGATAAGGTCTCGCCAAGTTGCCCAGGCAGGTCTCGAACCCACGGGCTCAGGCAATCCACTCATCTCAGCCTCACAAAGCACAGGATTACAGGCTGAGCCACCGAACCTGGCTTGCTCTGAATCTTTAGGTGGTTCTTTGGGCTTTTGTATCTGGATGTTTAGATATCTGGGAAGGTCAGAGATATTTTCCTCCATTATTCCCTCAAATAGGTTTTCCAAACGTGTTGCTTCCTCTTCTTCCTCAGAAGCCTCTATGATTCTAAAACTTGGAAATCTTATATAATTTCACACTTAGAGACTCTGTTCTGTTCTCTTTTTTTTTCTTTATTGTTGTCTGACTGGGTTAATTTGCAAACTTTGTCTTCAAATTCAGATATCTTTTTTTTCTGCTTGCTCTACTCTACTGTTAAAACGTTCCACTGTATTTTGTACTTCCATAAATGACTATTTATACAGAATTTTAGCCTTTTTTATTCACATCCCAAATAGTTTTAAATATTTCTTTATGTTGATTTTCAACTCTATCCTGAATTTCATTGAGCAATTTTAAAATTAACTTAAAATTCTATATCTGGAATTCCAAAGATTTCATTTTGGTTAAGATTCGGTGTTGTTTTTGGTGAGTGTTGGAAAATCTTTTTTTTTTTTTTCTTCTTATTTTTTGAATGATTTTTCTGGTTCATTCTCACTTGGGTAAATTATTTCTTTTTATTTGAGGTTGGCAGGGAGCTGAAATAGGCACTCTAGGGTTCCTTTTGTTATATATAGTCTTAATGCAGTGAGTTAGCTGTGGTGGTCCTGTGCTGGTCACCTGAATGGGCTCATGGCATCCCGACAGTCTGGATTGACTTGAATAGTGATGTGGACTGAGACCTGGGATCTGACCCAGAACTGAGATATTATATTGCTTATGATAGGTTATGCTGTTGGCTTCCAGTCAGGAGGTAGTTCTTGCCAGAGAGAACCAGCTGTAATCTGGTGTGGGATTTCTGCTTGGCATGTGTTTCTCCAAGGAAATGCCCAACTAATGTAGGCAGTGGATAAGGCTGGGGAGAGTATCCAAATTCTCTGTTTTGAGCCTTTGAGGGGTATGCAGGTGAAAAAAAATTCAAGTTGCCCACTTGAGTTGATTCTTGGCTACTGCAGTGGGGATTAGGAGGGAGTCTTCAGCCACTGGGTTAATGCTGTTGTGCAGAGGAGGCACAAAACAGTTTACTTTGGAAGTGAAAGGTGTCTATGGCAGTAAGTCCCACCCAGCTCTCTGCTTTAGCCCCAACCTGTCTGCATTCTGAATGTCCAAATGCAACTGATCTCAGGGTTTCAGGTGTGCACCACAATAGCCGGTCTCATACAGGAACTGTCTGCCACTCCAGGGTTTGACTTTAGGGCAGTTCTCCTAGCTGTTTAAAAAGAACCTTCAAGCAAGGGTTGAGTCACTGGGATATGGTGAAAGGAACTGCTCAGGGCCTTGTTTTCCCCTGCACCACTCCACATGGATGTTTTGTAGAACATGGCCTGGATAAGGAATTTTCCTGTGAAGGAATGAAGTCCTGGAAACCTCAGGCAGCCCGCCAAGTCCATGGCAAGAACATAGAATTCCTGAATTCTCTCACTTATCTCCGCCACAGCATCCAGAAGTACCTTGTGGTCTTTACCATGATCCAGGCAAGAGTCTAGCTAGTTACAACCCAGAACAGTTGATTTTTCTCTTCTTTGCACTATGAGATTATTATTGCTTTGATAACACTCAATCTTTTATGAGTTTTGGGGTATGTTACTGGTCCTGCTCCTCTATGGGTGCTGAGTAAACTCTATATTAGTTTATCCCACATGAGAAATGCACTCTAGCTGCCTATCATTAGCCATCTTAATCTCATTTCCTTTTAAAATGTGAGCATAACTTTATTCTCTACCAAAATCTTATGTCTTTTAAGACAAGGGAACACATATCATCTTTCACATGGCATGTACTACACACACATATACAAATTTCAAATTAGTAGTGAGTATTTTACATAAATTATTTATAAATGATTGCAAGAAATGTTAATGTTATCTGCGTCTGTAAAACTAGGAGGTTTAATAATAATTCACTCCAAAACACTTGGCTTCTTTTTTTAGTATACAAACCATTAAAATTTCAATTTAAGCCCATCTTTTCATCTAGCTTTTTTACTAATATTAATATTTTTAAAAGATAATTTTTTCATTATTATGGTGCACTTTTAATGAGGGAGGACAGTTGTTATTTTTCATCATATACATTAAATATGTGATTTCCTAAGAATATTAAAAATTCAGTATCAATAAAAAGTTTATGTTGATATTGCTAGTTTTAGAATTTTAGTGTAGAAGAATATATATAACATAAAATTTACCATCCTAACCATTTTAAGTGCAGCAGTTTAATGTCATTATGTACATTCACATTATTTTGCTACAATCACTTCACCACCATTTATCCACAGAACTCTTTTCATCTGGCAAAACTGAAACTTTTTATCTATTAGTTAGTAACTTCCCATTCTGATCTCTCTCTCTGAGCACCTGCCAACCACCATTCTACTTTCTGTCTTTATTAAATTACTACTTTCAGTACCTCATTTAAGTGGAGGCATACAGTATTTGCCCTTTTTATGACTGACTTATTTCACTTAGCATAATGTCCTCAAGTTTCATCCATGTTATAACATGTGTCAGAATTTCTTTTTTTAAAGACTAAATAATATTTAGTAATATTAAATGTACACTTTGAAATCTGTAGACCACTTTGGCTAATATGGCATCTTAATGATACTAAGTTTTCTAAAGCATAAATGTGGAATATCTTTTTATTTATTGGCATTTTCTTTAATTTTTCTCAAAAATTTTTTTGGAGATTTCAGTATATAAATTTTGTCCATCTTGGTTAGCTTTATACCTAAGTCTTTTTTTTTCTGTATGCTAGTTTGATGCTATAGGAAATGGAATTGTTTTATTTTTTTTTTAATTATTTTTATTTTAGATTCAGGGGATACACATGCATATTCATTACATGGACACATTTTGTAGAGATGGGGATTAGGTCTCAGGTGGCCCATTTCCCAGGTAGTGAACATTGTGCCCCTTAGGTAGTTTCTAAACCCTAACTATCATCCCTTCTTACCCCTTACTGGTGTCCCCAAAGTCTATTAATTCGGTCTTTGTGACTGTTTGGCTCCCACATATGAGTGAGAACATATGGTGTCTGATTTTTTGTTTCTGAGGCACTTCATTTAGGATGTTGATCTTCAGCTCCAACCATGTTACTGCAAAGTATATGATTTTATTCTTTTTTAATGGCTGCATAGTACTCCATGGTGTACACATACCATATTTTCATTATCCACTGATCAGTTGATGGGCATTTAGGTTGATTCCATATCTTTGCAATTGTCAATTGTGGGTGCAGATATCTTTTATATATAATGTCCTCTGTTCCTTAGGGTAGATACCTAGTAGTGGGATTGATGGATCAAATAGTAGACTTCATTTTAGTTCTTTGAGTAATCTCCATAGCACTTTCCATAGAGGTTGTACTAATTTACCCTCCCACTAGCTGTGTACAAGTGTTTCCCTTTCTCCATATATGTGGCAGCACCTATTTTTTATTTTTTAATAATGACTATTCTGATTGGCATATCTCATTGTGATTTTAATTTGCATTTTCCTGGTGAATGATGCTGAGCATTTTTTCATATGTTTATTGACCATTTGAGAGAAGTCTGTTCATGTAATCTGCCCACTTTTTAATGGAGTCATTTGCCTTTTTCTTGCTGATTTGCTTGAGTTCTTTGTAGATTCTGTATATCAGTCTTTTTTCAGATGTGTAATTTATGAATATCTCCTCCAATATTTTAGGTTGTCTATTTGCTCTGCTGATCATTTATTTTGCTGTACAGAAGATTTTTTTTGTTTAATTAGGTCCCACTTATTTATTTTTGTTCTACTGGGATTTCTTTGGGGTTTTAGCCATAAATACTTTGCCTAGACTGATGTCCAAAAGAGTTTTTCCTAGAATTTCTACTGGGATTTTTATGGTTTCAGATCTGACATTTAAGTTTTTAATCCATCTTAAGTTAATTTTTGTATATGGAAAGAGATAGGGATAGAGTTTTATTTTTCTGCATGTAACTGTCCAGTTTTCTCAGCACCATTTGTTGAATAGAATGTCATTTCCCAAGATATGTCTGCTTTGTCAAAGATCAATTGGTTGTAGATATTTGAGTTTATTTCTGAATTATCTATTCTGTTCCATTGGTTCATGTGTCTGCTCTTGTACCAGTACCATGTTGTTTTGGTTCTAAACATTGTAGTATAATTTGAAGTCAGGTAATGTGATGTCTCCAGATTTGTTCTTTTTGCTTAGGATTTATGTTTGCTATTGTAACTCTTTATTGGTTCCCTATGGATTTTAGGGTTGTTTGTTTGTTTGTTTTTGTATGTTTGTTTATTTGTTTTGAGTTGGAGTCTCACTCTGTTGCCCAGGCTGGAGTGCAGTGGCATGCACATGGACACTGCAGCTTTGACCTGCTGGGCTCAGGCAATCCTTCCACCTCAACCTTCCAAGTAGCTGGAACTATAAGCACACACTACCATGCCTGGCTTATTTTTTGATTTACTATAGTGAAAAGGTCTCGCCAAGTTGCTCAGGCTGGTCTTGAACCCAAGAGTTCAGGCAGTCCTCTTGCCTTGGTCTCTCAAAGTGCTGGGATTGCAGGTTTGTGCCACTGTGCCTGGCAAACTTTAGAACTTTTTTCTAATTCTGTGAAAAATGGCATTGGTAGTTTGATAGGGATTGCATTGAATCTGTAGATTACTTTGGGTAAATTGGTTATTTTAATAATGTTGATTCATCCAATCCATGAGCATGGACAATTTCCCCATTTATTTCCTCTACAACTTTTTTTCATCAGTTTTATATTTCTCCTTGTAGAAAACTTTAACCTCCTTGTTTAAATGTATCCCTAGGAGTTTTAACTTTTTTGGCTGCTATTATAAATGGACTTGAGTTCTTGATTTGATTCTCAGCTTGGTTGCTATTGGTGTATAGTAATGCTACTGGTTCGTCTGTGTTGCTTTTGTATCCTGAAACTTTACTGAATTAATTTATCAAGATCAGGAGTTTTTTGGAGGATAGAATTCTTTAGGATTCTGTGGGTATAATCTTGTTTCACTGGCAGACAGAAATAGTTTAATTTCTTTTTGTGAAGTTTGGATACTCTTTATTTATTTATTTTTCTTGCCTGATTGCTCTGGCTAAGACTGCTAGTACTATGTTGAATATTAGTGGTGAAAGTGGGCATCCTTGCCTTATTCCAGTTCTGAGGGGGAATGTGTTCAAATTTTCTCTATTCATCATATTATTGACTGTGGGCTGTTCACTTATAACTTTTATTATTTTGAGGAATGGTCCCTCTATGCTTATTTTCCTGAGGGTTTTTACCAAGAAGTGATTTTATCAAATGCATTTTCAGTATTTATTGAAATCATCATACAATTTTTTAAAAATCCTGTTTATGTAATGGATCATGTTTATTGACTTGTGCATGTTGAACAACACTTGTATCCCTGGGATAAAACCCACTCATTCATTGTGCATTTGTTTTGTTTTTAAATGTGTTGCTGAAATTGGTTTGTAATATCTATTGAAGATTTTTGCATATATGCTCATAAGGGAATTAGTCTGCAGTTTTCTTTTTGTGTTGTGTCTTTTCCTGGTTTTGATGTCAGAGAATACTGGGCTCATAGAATGAATTAGGGAGGATTCCCTCCTCTTCAATCTTGTGGAATAGCTTCAGTAAAATTGATACCAGTTTGACTTTGAAGGTTGGGTACAATTCAACTGTGAGTTCATCAGGTCCAAGACTTTTTGTTGTTGTTTTGAGGAGACCTCTAGTTACTGTTACAATCTCACTACTCTAATTGGATTGGTCAGGGTTTCTATTTATTTCTGATTCAAAGTTGGGAGGTTGTATGTTTTCAAGAATTTATCTATTTTCTCTATTCTGCTCAGTTTATTTGCATAGATGTGTTCATAACTGTTTAAGATGATCTTTTGAATTCCCATTGCATCAGTTGTAATGTCTCCTTTTCATTTCCGATTGAGCTCATCTGAGGCTTCTCTCTTCATTTCTTAACTTATCTAGTTAGTGGTCTATCAATTTTGTCTTTCAAAGAATCAACTTTTGTTTCCTTGATCCTTTGTATTATTTTAAAAATTTTAATTTAATTTAGTTCTGCTCTGATCTTCATTTTTTTATTTTCCTGCTAAATTTGGATCTGATTTGTTCATGTTTTTCTAGGTCCTTAAGGTGTGATGTTAGGTTGTCAATATGTGATCTTTCAGTCTCATTGATTTAGGCCTTGGGCACTATACATTTTTCCTGAATACAATTTTGTCTCTGTCCCAGATGTTGTCATAATTCATTTCATGGTTGTCATTTTTTTGAAGAAATTTTATAATTTTCATCTTGATTTTATTGTTGATCCAAGGATCATTCAGGAGCAAATTGTTTAACTTCCATGTCTTTGTTTAGTTTTGTCAATGCTTATTGGAATGAACTTCTAGTTTTATTCTACTATGGTCTCAGATGGTGGTTTATATGATTTGGAATTAAAAATTTACTGAGACTTGATATGTGGCCTATCAGATGTTGTATATTGGATAATGTTCCAAGTACTGATAAGAAAATGTATATTTTGTAGTTTGGGGATGAAATATTCTATAGAGGTCTGTTAGTTCCATTTCATCTGAGTCCTGTTTAACTCCAATGTTTCTTTGCTGACTTTCTGCCTTGATAATCTTTCAGTAGAGTGTTGAAGTCTCCCGCCTGATGTTGTATTACTGTCTGTCTCATTTTTAGGTCTAGTAAAATTTGTTTTATAAAGCTGTGGGCTCTGGTGTTAGGCACATATATATTTTAAATTGTTATGTCTTCTCATTTTATTGATCATTTTATAATAATAGTCTTCTTTTCCTTTTTTTACTGTTGTTAATTTAAAATCTGTTTTATCTGATATGAAAATGACTATTCCTGCTAAATTTTTGTTTCAATTTTTGTGGAATATTTTTCCCACCCCTTTACTTTGAGTCCATAAGAGTCTTTGTTGGTTAATTGGGTCCCCTGAAGGCAGTAGATATTTAGGCTGAGTTTTTTTTTTTTAATCCATTCTGCCAATCTATATCTTTTTAGTGTGGCATCAAGACTATTTTCATTCAGAGTTAATAACTACATGTAAGGCATTTTTCTGTTCATCAGAGTGGTTGTTATCTTGTCGCTTTGCTTATTAATTTTCTCTGTTTAGTTGGTGTTCTATAAAGCATATGAACTTTATGATTTTCAGCATTTTACTACTGGCGTATTTTGGCCTTTTCTTCAGTACCCAGAACTTCTTTGAATATTTCTTGTAGAGCCTGTCTATGGGTAGCAAATTACCTCAGCATTTGCTTCTCTGCAAATTTCATTTCTCCTTCATCTACAAAATTTAATTTTATGGGATGCAAATTTTTGACTCACTGTTATTCTGTTTTAGGAGATTGAAGTTAGGGCCCCAATCACTTCGAGTTTGCAGGATTTCTTCTGAGAAGTCAGCTGTTAGTCTGATAGATTTACCTTTGTATGTTATTTGATGCTTTTGTCTCAATACTCTTAAAATTCTTTCCTTCACGTTAACTTTGCATAGTCAGATAATTATATAACTACAATGAATCTTCTGGGGGGTTCTTTGGGCTTCTTTTATCTGAGATCCTCTTGTATCTGAGATCTTCTTGCTGAGATCGCTGGCAAGGCCACGGGAACTTTCTTCCGTTATTCCCTTAATTAGTTTTTCCAGACCTATTGCTGCCTCTTCTTCCCCAGGAACACCTATGATTCTTAGGTTTGGTCATTTTACATACTCCCACATTTCTTGGAGGTTTTGCTCTGTTCTCTTTATTGTTTTTCTTTATTGTATTCTGATTGGGTTAATTCAAAAGCCTTATATTCAAGTTCTGATATCTTTTTTTCTGCTTGTTCTTGTTCTTGTTAAAACTTTCTACTGCATTTTGTACTTCTCTAAATGCTTTTTTCACTTCTAGAATTTAGCTTTTTTTAAAAAGTGTCTATCTATTCAGATAATTTTTCATTCATGTCTGTCCTGAATTGTTTTGTCTTTTAATTTCTTTAAAAGAAATTAAGGTTTTCAATTTTCTCCTGAATTTCATTGACCAATTTTATCATAATTCTTTTGAATTTTGAATATCATGTCTGGTATTGCAATAGTTTCATTTTGGTTAGGGTTGCACAGTTGGTGTGGTATTTTGGTAGTGTTGAAGACTCTGTTTTTTCATATTGTCAAAATTATTTTTTCTGATTTCTTCTCATTTGGGTAGACCTTTTTTAATTTGAGGTTTACAGGGCTGACATGGGCACTATAGAATTCCCTTGGCAATATATAATCTTGGTGTGGTGAGTTTCTTAGTTGCCAGTTGTGACAGCCCTGTGCTGTGTGCCTGTACTAGTTAATGGTGTCCTGGGTGAGTAACTGGAGTGGCTTGGAAAGTGTTGGTAACTAGCATTTGAGATCAGGCCTTCCACAACACTGGGGTATTTTATCCAATGGTTTGAGCTGTCCAGTTGACCTCTGGCAAAAAGGTAGCATTTATGGGAGAAAGCCAGCTACAATGGTAGCTGTAGTGTTTCTCCTTGGTAAGTGTTACTTCAAGAAAGTGCCCAGCCATCCTAGGCTGAGGGCAAGCTTCTGGGGATTTCCCACATTTTCTGTCTGCTTTGAGTTTTCTGGCATAGTGTAGGGGAAAGGAGCTGAAGTACCCTGCAAGTGTGCACTTCTAGCTGCCCCAGTGGGGATTAGGAGGGAGTCCCAGGCTACTGGGGTGACACTGCTGTGCACAGCAAGCACAAAAAAGTTCATAACAGGAGTTAGAGGTTATGGCAACATGTCCCATCTAGCTCACACCTTGATCTCAGGCAATCTGTGATCTGATTGTCAAGGTGCAGCCAGCCCTGGGACCTCATGTGTTCACAGGCAATCAGCCTACCCAACTAGGAACTCTCTGCAGCTGTGGAGTTTGCCCTTGGGCTCTATTCCCTCCCAAGCCAGCTGGAAAACAGCTACTGCAACCAGCAAGAGTGGAGTTCCTGGGAAATGGTGACTGGAGCTGCCCAAGTATTTTTTCCTGCACCTCTCCATGGCATAGCTGTGGGGAAGGCAATTTCCTGTGAGCAACTGAGGTCCCACATAGCTCAGGTAGCCCTGTAGATTCACAGCAGGAATACAGAATTCCTGAATTACCATCACTCACCTTCTCCACTATATCCAGAGGCTGTGGTGAACTGTGGTTGTGCAGGCAATAGTCTAGCCAGTTTCAGCTGAGTTCAGTAGATTTTTCTTCTTCATCTTTGCTCTAATTGGCTATTATCACTCCTTTGAAGCATTGTGGGACATGCTGCTAGTCCCATTCTTCTCTGGTTGCTGAGGAAACTATTTTGGTTTACTCTTCTGGAGAATCTCATTCTAGCTGCCTCATGTCAGCCATTTTAATCTGGAATCAGAATTATTTTCTTAATTTCCTTTATAAAATGTTTATTATTTGTGTATGGAAACACAACTATTTCTGTGCATTAATTTTGTATCATATGACTTTGCTGAATTTATTGGCTAATTCATTTTTGTGTGGAGTCTTTATAATTTTTCTGCTTATGAGATCATGTTGTCTGTGAATAGACATGATTTTATTTATTTTTCTATTTTGATGTTTTTGATGGCATTATTTTAATTTAAATATCATTAAGGTAGCATGTCATTTAACATGCCCTTAGAAGTTATGGTCAATAACCACAAGACAATATACTTATATCCAGATTTAGCATACACTTTTTTAAAAAGCTGTAATGACTGATCCTATGAGCCCAATTCCTGAAAGACTTAATGACTCTATAATTTAAAAAAAAACCCTCTACTTTTGCCAGTTAATGTAAAATGTGCATAGTTGCCTTCTTGTCCCATACACAAACATTTCAATTGAAGCATTCCTCACATTCATGATTCTGGTTACAGTCTGAATTGGTTATCTGCCTACAGTACATTAACTTACTTTGTGTTTGTTAAAATATAAAAAAGATTATGCGTTCAATGCTTTGGAAATTGAATCATCTTCCTGCTCTAATTTTCAAATTGGGTTAAATTTTCTTCAACCAATAAGAGTAAATATCAAGACCTTATATAAGGCATTTACCAAGTGGTGACCCTTGTATAAACCTAATTTTCTTCATATAATTTATCAGGGATAAAATGGTAGTTTTCTGTCATTTCTAAAAATATATTATCATTATTATTATTATTTGAGTCTAGATCTTACTCTGTCACCCAGGCTAGAGTATAAAAGCATGATCACAGCTCACTGCATCTTCAACCTCTTGGGCTCAGGCAATCTTTCTATCTCAATCTCCCAAGAAGCTGGGACTACAGGTGAGTACCACCATGTCCAACTAATTTTTTTATTTTCAATTTTATCCTTTTTTTATTTTGTAGAGATGAGGTCTCGCTATATTGCCTAAGCTAGTCTCAGATTCCTGAACTCAAAGAGTCCTCCTGACTTGGCCTCCCAAAATGTTGAGATTATAGGTGTGGGCCACTGTACCTAACCAGTATAATTTGTATTATAGTATTTTTGTGATTATTCTATCAAATGATACACATTTGTGTATAAGATTTATGTCTTTGAAATATGAGAGGTAGACATTAGACAATGAATTTGTACTTGTAAAGCAATTTTTATGAAGCCTTTCTAATGTATGTGAAAAACTGATACAGAAGCAAGGCTAATTAATTACAAAACTGATTCAATCTGTTTTTGTTTCAGCTTTTCATTCATTTGACATTCAAGAATTTTTTCTCTGCAGACACATTAGCTCAAGAATTTGCAAATATATATATTTATATACACATATATACATTACTTATCTGCAGCTCTGTTTATGATATTGAAATTCTGAAACACCCCAATAGACAAATAATAATCATCAACAAAAATTAACATACATCCATAAAATTAAATACTTATTCAAAATAATGTGTGAAAAAAATAATGACCTTTGATTGGTTCAGAAAATATGCATAGAATTATTGCATTTTCTAAAATAATGTATTTGTTCATCTAAATGTTTATATATTAGCATCAAGGTGATGTTACTTTAAGAAGCATTATAACTCTTATTATGGTTAGCTTTCAGGAAATGTTTCAACATAGAAATATATAGAGCAAATTATTATAATTTATGTGATTTAAATTATATAAAATTGTAATAATTTTATATTGTGTGTGTCTATGTTTGTGTGTGTGCTGCTGATGCTACATATGAGGATAAGACCTGATTCTTTACAGGTATACATACAAATCTACTCAAAAAGAATTTCAAGACAGTTATTTAAAATGTTTGTTCTTCAATACTGGTAAACTTTATGAAAAAGCTTTACCGAAGAAATACATTCAGAGACAGATGGTGTTGGCATTTTAAAAAAAATTACAAAAACAATTGCACCATGAATAAGTTTATAGTAGGTCTCTGCTCTACCCTAGATTTGAAAGGATCATTAACTTTACTGCAGAACTTAAGCTGGTGATGTACAGTAAGGAACCCTATATATCAAGAATGAACATTTAAAAATATATGAGTTCGTTGAGGTTCCTGTGTAAACATTGAGTTCACAGAGCTAGGAAAGTAGATACAGTTATTTGATTTGAATTTGCAGCTAACCAGGTGGTGCAGCTAGACCTCTGTCCTGGAAAACTCTGGTTTCCACTCCTGGCACATACGTGACATGTGAAAGCTAGAGTGACAGACAGCATGGTGGTGTCTGCCTGGATCAACCCTGACAAGTTTCAGATTCTCTCTCTCTTAGGGTTTTCAGAAAAATTCCAACTACCATACTCTTCTTGGAGCACCACTATTTAACTGGTTTTCTACCTTGCAAGCGGTGATATGCTAGGAAGTGAAAGGGGGCCACAAGGAATCCTGTTGTGCAATACAGGCTGATTTCAAGTTGCCAATGTGAAGTCATGGAATGAACATTAAGTTGGGAAGAGATGTGAAGAATTATCTTTTAAACCATTGCAAGCCAGCTCTGCACATCCCTGATTTAAGGCACATTTCATCTCTGTTGCTACTTTATAAAACCTGAAACTATATTTATTTAGATTCTTAAAATATATTTTAATTACATAAAGTACAAACACACATACGAGTTTGTATCTCTCTGTGTGAGTTTGTATATGTAAGTGGGTGTGTGTATGTATATATATACATACACACACACACATATATTTCCATTCTTTTCCTCTTTCACAGTCAGATGACAACTCATGATATTCTAGGAAAAGTCTGCCGAAGAACCCTTGGTCCCACAATGAAGGAGACATGGTGCGGGTCCACAACTGAGTCACAGTAGGCTGTATTATAAGTAAGAAATCAGCTTTTGTTGTTGCAAGCAACTGTTCTTTGGAGGTCATGTCTTGCCACTGTGTAGTTTAGCACATTGTATGTAAGACACTGTCTCTGTGACCGGATAGAATGTCCTGGGCAAGAAGGACAGCTTGACAATGACAGAGATCCAGGCTAAAATTTCCTACTAAGAGAAAATAATCTTTCTAAAATTGGCTCAGAAAATGTCTGGCAGGTATGATTTCTCATATTTAGAACTATACCTTTCTACTTCTTACATAACTGAGAATTAGAAATAACAGTGACAGCTTCCAATAGCTTTTTAAGTAGGTAAGACATGATTCTCATAAAGGGCTTTACATTACATTCCCAGATCAAGTAAAATTTTATGAACAAATCATATAACCTTGGTTTTCTTTCTAAAGCATCTTTGAATGAGGTATGCTGTACAATCTTCACTTGTTATCTTAATCTCTTTTACAATAAGAAGTCAAATGCCTAAAGCAGACTTAAATGCACTACTGATCTCTCAACAAGATAGGCTTAAAAGGATTACTGTACCATCAGTACTCCCTATTTTCTGCTATTAAAAAAACCTAAGATGAGTCCTCCATTGCTTGCAATTCCTCATTTTAACCTAGCCATTTGAAACTTCAGAATGACTCGGAATATGAAGGATATTGCAGACCTTGCCACACTTCAAAAGGAATCATCAAGGCTTCACAAGATACCTCACAGTTCTTACCAAAATATGACATTTTAGACAGAGGCATGTTGAATTTGTCTTTTCTTCCAACTTCCCTCATATGACTTCCTTCCTAGAAACTCTCCCAGTTTCTCTTACTATCTTCCCATTTTGGTTTGGCTGATGTCTAGTGTGTGATTTTTTTTAAACATTGGTTTAAATGTATTTTTTGAAAGGGTTCTCCCCTTGTCCCTATCATATCTTTTATTGAATGGCTGTAAAAGTGAGGAAAGATAGTAACATTCACCTAGGGATTTTTATACAACTACATAGACTTTCAACCACTTCCCAAATTTCTGAAATGATGCGGGTCCACATCATGCCACAGGGATTTACTAGGTGTGGATGAAATATCACATGAAATTTGGAGAAATTTCCAGTTGATATTGGTATGTCCATTTTCCACATTGATCTATTCCCTATCTCAGTGTCCTTTGGAAATCACAGAAGTTCCAGTAAGATGGTGACAGCATAGGGGGACTTGTGAGATTCTCCAAACTGAGTTCCCAAAAAGACTCTTACTTTTCTTCCCCCATCCCCCAGCCTACCACCAGCCACACTGGTCCGAGGCCCAGGGACCTTTGGTCCCACGCAGGGCTGGATATTGCAGCCTCCTGCTGCTGCTGTTCCACCATACATGACTCCCACCTGCCTGGGAGTCTCGGGTCTCGGCCCCCTCCCTGGCTACATCGTCTCTCGCCCAGCACCCAGCACCAAGTCGCCGGTCACTCAGGGAGGCTCTGGGCGCCCGCCCCTCAGAAACACCCATCCCATTCCTGGCTGAAGTATCCTGTGGGGGGCCCAGGGCCACTCTCGCTCTTTGGAGCTTTGGAGCTCTGGAGCTCTGGGCCCAACCTGGCTGAGGCACTCAGCGAGTCACCCCAAGCTTGGGGACCCAGACAAGCAGAGAGAAACAGATCTGCGAAAGTGAAACTGCTTCGGCCATACTCCAAGCAGAGATTTCCATTGCCCTGCCCACCTATCAACAGCCCCCACCTCAGTTTCTAAGGTAACATCGCTAAACAGGAGACAAAGCCCCACCCCTATGCTGAACCATCAAAAGCAACTCCCAGGCAGCAGGCTAAAAAAAAAAACAAACCCAAACTGCAAGTAAATCTAGCTGCCTACAATGAAAAACAAAGGGGAGAGGCCGAAGATCAAAGCTGAAGTGACTTTAGTCTGATCTCTTATTTTGACTTTAGATTTTATCATTTTGACTGTTTTGATCACTTTTGTTGTTTGCTTTCTAACTTACACTGTTTCATGATTTTATTGGTCTGTCTCTGTGTAGCTACCAGTATTCTTTAGGGAATCTTTCTTACGTGTCTGTTTTCACTTCTCCCCAGCCTTGTGTCTCTTTCTCACCTGATAGTTGGTATGTATGTCTGTTTTCCCTCTTGCTCTTCTCTCTTTCTAACTTCCTATTGATCCCCCCTTCCTCCATTACTTTCCTCTTTTATACCCCCCTTTTAATCTAGGGACCAAGCCCACATAGTGCTGCACGGACAGATTGTAAGGCAGAGGGAAATAGGCTCCAGTGTGCTCATACACCTGTTAGTGGATGCTAGAATCAGCATATACATACTGAACCACAGCTTCCCCCTCAATTAAACCTCAAAACTGCAAAAAGTACAGCCCAAGCCCACACTCCAACCTCAAAAGGGAGCAAAGCCAGAAGACCCTCATAAGGAATAACAGGATATTGCAGAAGTGAAACAAAAGCAACCCCACCTTCCCTCAAAAACAGAATTAAAGAAGGGAAGGGAAAGGGGGAGAGAGAGAAAAATCTACACAAATGAAGAAAAACCAAAAGAAGAGTATGGGTCTCTCCCAGACCCCTGGGAGGGCAGACACTGGATATCACAGTGTTCTAGTTTAGTAGTTCCCAAGCTTGATCATATCAGAATCACATGAAGAGCAGAAAAACAAACAACCAAAAACAATGTTTAGGCTCACTGTGGTCTACTAAATTTTAATCTCTAAATTTTAGACTGGAAATCAAGACTGTTAAGAGCTTGACACTAATTCTGATACCAACTCACTACTTTCGATTACTCCTGTGCCCCAGGAAAAGACTTGGTTGATTCTCATCCTCTGCATTCTTTGACTGAGGTTGTGTGTTCTATGTTTCAGTACTGGGCTTGGAATCACTTCTAATCAGGCATTTCAACACATATACATTGGCTGTGATTCTTTTGCCTCCTACTTTTAAGGATCTGTGATCATATGGAATCCACTTGAACAACTAAGGATAATCTCACTTTTCTAAAGTCAGCTGGTTAGCATATTTTCATCTGCAAACTAAATTTTCCTTTGCCATGCAGCCTAACATATTTACAGGTATTGGTGATTAAGACATGGAAATCTTTGATGTTCATTATTCTGCCTATACACTCCTTATGTGTAAGTGTGCCTAGGTGTGTGTGTGTGTGTGTGTGTCTGTGTGTGGTGCAAGTGTATGTGTTTGAATCTTGATATAAAACATAATTTTTTCTGTGGGAAGTAAATAAAACAAGACAACAGAAAATACAACATCTCTCTCTCTCTCTCTCTCTCTCTCTCTCCATCTGTCTATTCATCTTCTACTTTTCTATTTTTCTTTCTATCTACCTATATAGGAAACCACTGAGGCAGTGTATCTAAGCTTTCAGTTGTCACCTCCACATCTAGGTTGTTTATGCAGGAAAAAAATGTGAACTCAATTTCAGAGTTAGTCTGAGGTAATACAGATAGTCTTGAATATGAGAGTCCATATAAAGTAAAAAATGCTTATTTGTTATAAATAATTTACAAAACATTTCCTTTCATATTGCTATGAGGCCGTATAGAATGTAAAATTATTTGAATATCTTAAAATTAAAAATGTTAAAATAAATCTGAAACACTAATTGGAAAAAAATAAGCACATTTAACATTAAACATAGGTTTTGGTTAATAAAGGTAAGGAAATGTTTACAATGATTACAGTAGATCTAATAAAAATATCTATAATTTTACATTGTTACCCTCTGTATTTGTGTGTGTGTAAGTGTTGAGAATACTTAAGACCTATTCTCTTCTCTTCCAGTAGCCAAGAGAAAATTAGAATACATAATTTTTATGAACTATTATAGGGAGACATTCATTTTCTATTCTATTATGTATTAATAGATTCCAAAGGAAGTTACTGTGTGAATGAATGCATAGGAAAAAGAATCTGAATAACATAGTGAACACATTTTTGGTATTTATTTTAAAAATTCCAATTCTATTTTCCAAGTAAGTAATTCTTTAATAAATTCTGAATACAATTAAAGTTATAAACCATGGAATCTTGATATACAACTGGCATGCCAAGTTTCTCTGATAAACCACAAACGCTTGATAGGCATGTTGTCAAATAGATCTATATGCAAAAATTAGTTTTGATGTACTAAATTTATATATTCTCTTGGGGTTTACTTGACCAAAAAAATATGAACCATGCTGTGATTTTTAAAGGTATAAAATTTGCTGCTGACAACAGACAATTGACAAAACTTACATTTGAATATGATTGGACATTTGCTGAAAAAGTTGTCATTCAAATATTAAACATTTCCTTAGAGAGGACAACACAAAGACAACACATGCTTAAGGAAGAACTCTGTGAACAGAATACAGACTTATCAATTCGTAATATTTATTTAACTTAATTAGAATTGCTAACTCCCTTAGCTCTGTCTCTTCATTGAATTCTCTTGAAGACACCACCAGAGAATCTTATTTATTTGGGGGAAAGTGTGTTGCACATAGCAAGTGTTGAAAAACTGAAAGCAGAAATGATAAAATTGAATTTAGAAAATGGGGAAAATTTGATTGTGGAAGTATGTCACCATTTATGATCTATACACTATATCATCAATTTAATACAAAACCATGAATTATGAAAGTAATGAAATCTACTTTTTATTCTGGCTGATGTATAACTACTTAAGTCAACTTTTGAATGACAACAATTCATTCCATGACTGAAATTTATGTTGAATTTCCAGTGCTGTTGCTTTGTTATCAGGGACTCATAAGCTAAGGAGAAAAAACACACAAATGCCAATTTAACACCTGAAGTAAGAATTTAGGGCCAGATACATTAGAGGTTGCTCATTTAGTAGTAGTCTGCAGTTATCTGGAAATAGCTGTGTCAAGATTTATGTGAGATCATTAATGTACATTATCATTTAGTGTTTACAGAACTATTGTTACTAGTATTTTGGAGATTAGAGGACAGGAAATAAAATGGACTTTAATCATTAGACATACTCATAAGTAAAGACTTGGCCAAGATTTGAACACAGGGACATTTTGATCACTAGCTATTCTAAAGCCAGTATGCTAAAAAATAGAATATGAATAGTTCTTAAATTCACTTTACCTTTGAGTTCAAGTATTGAATGGACATAATTGTCTTTCTTTTTATATTCCAGCTTTACTAAGGTATGACTGACAAAGAAAATTTATATTTAAGGTGTATAGTGTGATCCTTTGACATGCATATATTTTATAAAATGTTTACAATAGCACAAATAAATATATCCATCATTTTACATTGTAACCTCTGAATGTGTGTGTGTAAGGGATGAGAATACTTGAAACGTACTCTCTTTGCAAATTTCAAGTATACATTAATTGACTGTAGTCATCATAGAGTATATTAGGTCTACGAAACTTGCTCATCTACTCATCCTATAACCATATGTCTGTATCCTTTGATCAATATCTCCCTGTTTCCCTCATGCCACAGCCCCTGATAACCATACTCACTCACACACACACACAAACACACACACACACACCTACGGGTGAGAGGGAGGGAGAAAGACAGTCATATATCAGCAGACGAATCTGTATGACTACAAAAGGAAGAAAAAATAGTAACTGCATTAAAAAAAAAGTGGTGGAAAATTCCTAGAGGCTCACACAGACTTTGATAAGGCTGTTTATGTTCTCATCAGTAAGGTGGAAAGACTTCCTAACACATGGAGTGCCAAGCAGAAGTAGAGTCTTCTAGTGTATTATCTTACATATTAGCCCTAAGCTAAGGAAAAGACTTGCTCTAACCTCACAAAGGGCAGAAGCAAGCCTCAAGGCTTTAAACTGAGTCTGACTAACTCAACTATATTTCAGAAAAAAGACGTCAATATCTGAAGGAATACAAATATACCGCTGAAGAAAACAAATCACAAGATCTGCATCTAATCAACATTACCAGGCATGTATATAAATAAAATATGATTCATAATCAAGAGAATGCCATAATCACTAATGACAGAATTGTCAGATAAAGATACTAAAAGAGCAATATAAACATATTCCACATATTCAAAATGGAGAGAAAAACATGAACATAATTAGGAGCATAATGAAAGGTATAAAAACACCCAAATTAAACTTCTGGAGATGAAAAACATAATATCTGGTATAAAAATATGCTGGATAGAGTTAGTTGCAGATTTAACACCACAGAAGATGTCAATAAATAAATAAATTTAGAGATGCACAATAAACCCTATCCAAATTAAAACACAGAAAGAAAAAGTATGAAGAAAAAAATGAATAAAGTGTCATGTGAGAAATATCGAGCAGTTTAGTTTAGATGCAGCTATACAAAAGGAGAGGAGAGATGGTGTTGGGGTAAAGAAAGAAGAAGCAAAAATATGTAAGCAACCAATGGCTGAAATTTTTGGAAATTTAATAAAAATTACAAAGAGCAAGTAGTAAAAAGTTGAAGGCAGAAATGCCAAAATTAAATTCAGAAAATAGGGAAGTTAGACTATGGAAGTATGATGTTGCTATATATGATCTATATATACATTATATCATCAATTCATAATAGGGTCATAAAACACAATAAACCCCAAGCAAAAGAAATAAAGAAAAACACACACAGGCACTCCTTAATCAAGTCAGTGAATGAGCCAGACAAGTGTGCCCAAATGCAGCATGTGATGTGTTCATACACAGCACTGGACACCTTTAGTTGATAAGGGGACAGGGCCAGAGCCCATTTGTCTTTGATGCTGGAAGCAGTATCTCAAGTATCAGCACACAGGATCCTCAGGAACTCAACTGAGGCAGCAGCCACTGTTTGCTGCCTCATCCAGAGACACACAGATATGCAGTCTTTTTTTCATAAGCACTGCTCCAACATAATGCTCTATGGATTGATGAGCCAGTCAGTTTCTGTCAGGAGAGTTTATGTGTGTTTGAGGAAAATCAGAAATTGTGTTCTGCTGTGTCAAGTTAAAGAATTCTATGAGATTTATTTGTTTGAAGAAAAAAATATTCTCCAGTTCAGTGGTCCTCAACATTTTTGGCATCAGGGACCAGTTCATGGAAGAAAATTTTTCCACGATGGGAGGAGGGTGAAGGGGGATGTTCTGTCAAACCCCACTGCTATGTTAATCTGTATTTAAAGTCACTCCCTAGCACTAGCATCACTGCCTCAGCTCCACCTCAGATCATCAGGCATTAGATTCTCGTAAGGAGTACACAACCTAGATCCTTCACATCTGCAGTTCAAAATAGGGTTCACTCTCCTATGATAATCTAATGCCATTGCTGATCTGACAGGAGATGGAGCTCAGATAGTAATGCAAGCCAGGGGAGCAGCAGTAAATGCAGATGAAGCTTCACTTGCCCTCAACTCACTTCCTATTATGCAACCCAGTTCCTAACAGGTCATGGACACTACTCGTGTCCATGGCCTGTGGGTTGGGAACCCCTGCTACAGTTAATACCCATGTAACATTTTATTCAGTATAGGTACCACATTCAACTGCAGTTAAGATCTGATTTTTAACTAACTCACATTGATTGGCTGAGGAATAAATGTCTTCTTCACAGACAAAGCAAGTGAATAGTAGGACACCATAACACCATTAACCTATCTTTTATTATTTTATTTAAGATTTGGTTAATGCAGTAATCTCTGTGATATCCCTAGGGATTTTGTATTGTTTCATGCAAACCTCTGTTTTTTTTTTCCCTAAAATACAGGTTCCTACTGCGGGGGTCCTGCCCCGTGAGGGTTGTGAGATGTCCTGAAGGAGAGACGGATAGGCGAAAGATGAAGATAATATACCCGGACACCTGCTTCCTGAACAGATAACAACTTAGTGTTAGTTAACACAGAGCTTTTATACCATTTGTAAAGGGGCAAGACAAAGAAAATTCCTTCACGTACATATGCTCTACAAGTTACCACCATCTAGTGGTCTTAGCAATAAACAAGCCAAGAACCCTGTAAACATTCAGACAATGAGTCTTATTCATAAGTCCATAGATGATAGTTTTAGTCCAAAGTCCCGAATTACAGTCCTTGAACCGTCTCCAGAAAGTTTAGCAGTAGTCTTCCTTCTGGGCTTTATGTCCTTCAGAGTTCTGTAATCGCCTTTGTTGTCCAGGTGTCTTCATTATTTTCCTCTTATCCTGCAGTGCTTGTTTCTAAAGAAAACTCAAAAGAAGCTTTTAGTAATGTTTCCCAGGCCCCCAAGGTTGCTTCTGTCTTTAGCTAAGTTATCATAAAAGTGTCTGATTAGTATATTATGAGTTCAGTGAAAACCCACTCTATAAATGTTAACTTAGAGTTTTAACTATTGAATTAAGTAAAAACCTTAACAATTAATCTTTATCCTAAGTCAGTGAAAAGTGTTATAAATCACCCACATAACTCCTATAATAAGTGTTAGAACTTATAATGAATTCATAATGAACTTACTATAAACTTGTGCTTCTAAAAAACCTTATGTCTAAACACTAAACTACATAATTCTAAATCAAATAAGGAGTGAGTATACTTATACCATTTATTACTTAAGCAATATCTAGTAACTTATAACCAAGTGAAAGAAAGCATTCTTGATGTGCTTCAGAGTTTAACCCTTGCATATGTTAGAAAAGGTCAAGCGGCATAGTGGGAAATGGAAAAATGAGCCATGACATTTCCAGGTTAGCTGTGAGTACTTCACATAAACATGCCATTTTCTTCTTCCACAACTGCACGGAATTTCTTCAGCTGTACCAACAGCAAAGACAGAAGACAGAAGGGCCTCAGCTGCCCGGACTCACTTTGTCAATCAGGCGGGCCTCCAAGGCTGGCTCCCAACAGTTTTCTTTCTTTTTATGTACAACAGGTCATCTGATATGCTCAGATTTGGAGCATCTATTTATTCAGAGGGCTGGGATGTTGAGGCTGCCCTGTGAACCATGGCGTTACCATATCTCTGAGCTGCTCTTTACAGCTATTAGAATTCCTCACCAGGATTTGATCAGGATTCACTGTGAAAGAGTGTGTGAAAGTGCTCTGATAAAAAAGAAAATAAATGGGGTGGATGCAGTGGACCATGCCTTTAATCCCAACACTTTGGGAGGTCAAGGCAGGCATCAAATTAATATTTGAGGACAGGAGTTCAAAATCAGCTTGGACAACATAATGAGACCCTAATCTTTACCAATTAAAAAAAAGTAAAGAAAGTGAAAAAAGTGAAATGAACCTCGTTTAAGCTATGGCTGAGCCGGTTATAAACCCTTCAGCCTTAGAGAGAAGGAGTAACACTCCAGGGAGCCAGTGACCCTGTCCTTAATAACGCTGTCCTATGAAGAACTATTTCCTCTTTCCGCATCATGAGTGCTGCTCAGTAAGCCATCACCATCCCTTATAAAACAGACTGATGGTGCCAAATGCTGGTGAGGATTGGAGATACTGGAGTGTAAACAGGTACAGCCACTTGCAGGAAACCCTTTGGCAGTTTCTTAGAAAATTTTGCATATGTCTGCCTCACAACCAAGGAATTCTACTTCTAGGTATTTATTCAAGAGAAAGGAAAGCATGTGTCCACAAAAAAGTGTGTCCATACTGTATGTGGCAGCTTTATTCATAACATTGAAAGTCCCGGAACTATCTAGA
>NW_007247201.1:402537-411889 GCF_000164805.1 Carlito syrichta
ACCGCAGCCTCGACCTGCTGGGCTCCGGCGATCTTTCCGCCTCAGCCTTCCGAGTAGCCGGAATTACAGGCGCGCGCTACCACGCCCGCTAATTTTTTGATTTATTGTAGAGATGAGGTCTCGCCTGCCCAGGCGGGTCTCGAACCTGCGGGCTCAGGCAATCCACTCACCTCAGCCTCCCAAAGGCGCGGGATTACAGGCTGAGCCACCGAGCCCGGCTTTTTTTTTTTTTTTTAAATAGAGACAAGGTCTGGCGTCTTGCTATGGTCTCCAGGGTAGTCTCGAACTCCAGGGCTCAAAGTGCTGGGAGTACAGGCGTGAACCACTGCGCCTGGCCTGGACTCTTAACACACACACTGTAACTAACCAGTGTGCCCTTGTTATTCTCACTAATCCCACTGGAGATCATTCCTGTTAACTCTGAAGCTTCCACCCGACAGGCCAGGATGGAGGCGAAGAAACATGGTATGTAGAACCCACTGGGCATGACTCTCCGTCCTATGGCCTCCGTCCACCTCTTTACGATCAGGATGTACATTTGATGGGGAACTCTAAGTGCGATTTCAAGGAAGCATAAGGCACATGGTGGCGAAGTGTGAAAATTTACATGCCCCCGCAGAGCAGCGAAGCACAAAGCCGCTTGCGGCCGGGCAAAGACACCGCCCCTTCCTCTTTACGTCTGACGTCACATCGCACGGCCTGGCGCGGGCGTGCGAAGTTCGGCAGCCCCGGCTTCAGCTGCTCTGGGTCTGTGCGTCTGTTCGCGTTGACTTCCGCTTTGAAATGCAGCGGGATTTAGTGAGTTTCCCGCTGTCTCCAGCGGTGCGGGTGAAGCTGGTGTCTGCGGGTTTCCAGACTGCTGAGGAACTCTTAGAAGTGAAACCCTCGGAGCTCAGCAAAGGTAACGAGCCCCGACGGCAAACCGAGACACGTTGGCCGCCGTCGGCGCCGCCTCCGTCTTGGTTCTCCAGCCTCACCCGGCCTCTCGGCAGATGCTGCTGCCCCCCGCCCAACCCCCAGCCGCGCTCACAACGTGAAACAACTTCACTGCACCTAAAAGTTGTCTGAATGGTTAGAACTTTGGTCGTGAAAACATTTACTGCTTGCTTTCTCTGTGGCAGTGCCTGCTGAATGCTTTGAGAAATATCTCAGTTATGCCCAAAAGAACCCACTTGCGTAGATTATGTTCGGTATGTAGATGCGATCAACCGCTCTCTTATCTTGGGGAGGTTAAGTAACTTTATGATAACTGGTTTAGGAAATGGAGTCAGACTTGGAACCAGACAGGCCGGCAAGTTTTCGCTGTTCTAAGATCCAAGGGTGGGGATTAAATTCCAGAAATGCAGGATTCATGTAGGGCTGGAGACACTAAGTGAGAAAGGAAGTAGAACCCCCAGAACTTAGAGAAAGCAATAGAAAGGAGACACCCTTTCTCTTAGGTAATTCACCGAAAAAACCAAAGCTTCATATTCCAGAACACTGCAGATTATACATTTGTGGGAACCCCTTCATCCTGCATATACAAACATGAAACTGTGGTCACTCTCGCTGTGCACATTACACTGCGGCATGCCCAGACCTGTGCTATATCCACTGAAGAAGATAGAACAGAATTTTAAGTTATTTGCCTTAATAATGGAAAGTAAGGAAGTTTCAACTTGCCACTGAAGATGAAATATTGTAGACCCAACCCTTAAATCATACCACACGTATACTGTGTCCCCCAAAGTCTGATGGTCTCTTTTTCTCAACAAATTGGTTTTCCAAAGAAGAATTGAGAGACTCGAATAATCGTTAACAATTATTGACCATTTTGAATAGCTTTGGTATTCTGCCAGGCTTTTTACATGTGTTGTTCCCATTTTGTAGAAGGAAAAAAACCTGAGACTGAAAAAAGTTAAGTAACTTGCCCGAAGGGACACAGTAAGTGGTGTAGTCAAGATTTACAAACACAAGCAATCTGACTCAAGTGTCCAGACTCTTGAATTGGATATGATTTTCATTTTTTTTTTTAAGTTGAAGTCTCTCTCTGTCGCCCAGGCTGGAGTATAGTGACATGCTCATGGCCACTGCAGCCTCGACCTGCTGGGCTCAGGCAATCCTTCCACCTCAGCCTTCCAAGTAGCTGGAACTACAGGCACGTGCCACCATACCCAAATAAGTTTTTGATTTATTATAGAGATGAGGTCTCACCAAGTTACCCAGTCTGGTCTCAAACCCATTGACTCAGGCAATCCTCTCACCTTGACCTCCCAAAGTGCTGGGATTATAGGCATGACCCACCGTGCCCAGCCAGGACTTTTCATTTCTTAAATGCTTATCACCACTGTTGTCTTTTATTAGCGTCACATTTATAGTTTATATCATTACTAAATCAAGCACTGATATAGCAAACTGCTTTGGCAGCTTTTTATTTTTTAATAAAAATTTAGTTTTTTTTTTTTTTTTTAGAGAGAAGGTCTCATATGTTGCCTAGGTTGGTCTTGAACTCCTGGGCTCAAGCGATCCTCCTGCCTCTGTCTCCCACAGTGCTAGGATTACAGGCATAAACCACCATGCCTGGCCAGCAGCTTGTTTTGTAATTTCCATTTTCTCTTCTTAGGTCATATTGTCAGATAGGAATGAAACTGTGTAGTTGAGGAAGCCTAAGTGTATTGTTTAAAATATTTGTGCACAGCCGGGCTCGGGGGCTCAGCCTGTAATCCCGCGCCTTTGGGAGGCTGAGGTGAGTGGATTGCCTGAGCCTGCGGGTTCGAGACCCGCCTGGGCAGCGAGACCTCATCTCTACAATAAATAAAAAATCAGCCGGGCGTGGTAGCGCATGCCTGTAATTCCGGCTACTTGGAAGGCTGAGGCGGAAGGATCGCCAGAGCCCAGCAGGTCGAGGCTGCGGTGGCCGGGAGCGGCCACTGCACTCCATCTGGGTGACAGAGTGAGAATCCAACTCAGAAAAATAAAAAATAAAATATTTGTGCACAAAATAATTGTTTTCATTTGTTTGGAGTGATACATGAATTTTTTTACATTAGTATTTTCATGAGAAGTTTACATTATGAATAATACATGAAATTGCACTTCTTAAAAGTTGTAATCTGTTTTAGGCAGTTAAGGAAGCTATTTTCATTCTCATCTTAAAAATATTTTGTAGCCAGTTGTGATGGCTCACCCTGTAATCCTAGCACTTTGGGAGGCAGAGGTGAGAGGATTGCCTGAGCCCATGATTTCAAGACCAGCCTTGGAACTTGACAAGACTTCGTCTCTATGATAAAAATTAAAAAATTAGCCTGGTGTGGTGATGTGTGCCTATGGTTCCAACTACTTAGAAGGCTGAGGCAGAGGGATCTCCTGAGCCCTCAGGTCGAGGCTGCAGTGGCTGTGAATGTGCCACTGCATGCAAGCCTGGATGACGAAGTGAGACTTTGGCTCAAATATATATATATAATTTGTATAACTTATGAGACCGAGATGATTATTGCTTCATAAGACCAAAAGCACTGATTGCTACCATGCTTTTATTTCTATCTCTTGAGATGTCTTGTGGGTACTTAGAAATGCTTTAGTTGAATTCTGTTTCTGAGGTAGTAGGTAAATCTTTATGTGACAACTGAGAAAACAAAGATAAAGGCCTTTATTAAGTTGAAAAAGGAAATAGTTAATGGAATATTGCGCTTTTTTTTTTTTCGAGTTAGGGTCTCACTCTTTCACCCAGACTGGAGTGCAGTGGCCGCTCCTGGCCACTGCAGCCTCGATCTGCTGGGCTCCGGTGATCCTTCCACTTCAGCCTTCCAAGTAGCCAGAACTACAGGTGCATGCTACCATGCCCGACTAATTTTTTATTTATTGTAGACATGAGGTCTCACTAAGTTGCCCAGGCTGGTCTCGAACCCACGGGCTCAGGCAATCCACTCACCTCAACCTCTCAAAGTGCTGGGATTACAGGCTGAGCCACCAAGCCCGGCCAGAATGTTACGCTTTTGTTTCTCTACTCTTAGCATTGCTCTTTTCTTTTCTTTTTTGAGTTGGAGCCTCTGTTGCCCAGACTGGAGTGCAGTGACACACTCACAGCTACTGCAGCCTCAACTTGCTGGGCTCAGGTGATCCTTCCTTCTCAGCTTTCCAAGTAACTGGAACCATAGGCACGCACCACCATGCCTGGCTAATTTATTTTGACTTATTTTAGAGACGAGTTCTCACCAAATTGCCCAGGTTGGTCTTGAACCCCTGGACTCAGGCAATCCTCTTACCTCTGCTTCCCAAAGTGCTGTGATTACAGGTGTGAGCCACTGTGCACAGGAAGCATTGCTCTTGTTAACCAAAAAAAGTAAAATTAATGAAGACAACCCATTATAGTGTTAGACTTTTAAATCTCTAAAATTAAGGTTCTTTTTTTCTTATTTTACTTTCAGAAGTCGGGATATCTAAAGAGGAAGCCTTAGAAACTCTGCAAATTATAAGAAGAGAACGTCTTACAAATAAACCAAGATATGCTGGTACATCTGAGTCAGGCAAGAAGTGTACAGCACTGGAACTTCTTGAGCAGGAGCATACCCAGGGCTTCATAATTACCTTCTGTTCAGCACTTGATAATATTCTTGGGGGTGGAATACCCTTAATGAAAACAACAGAAATTTGTGGTGCACCAGGTGTTGGAAAGACACAATTATGGTAAAATAAAATGTTCCTCTCTTAAGGGTGGGATTAATAACATTATGTAAGTAATAGAATACTTTGTGCTGTTGATTTACAGTCAGGAGACCAAGAAAGGCATTTATGTGCTCTTAATTTGCTTTTTTTGTTGTTTATTCCAAAGCAAGATTTATTGGGAGGACAGAAAAGCTCCCACAGTGGGAGGGGACCCAAGGGGGTTACCCCTCTTAATTTTGTATGTGCATGCATCAAACAAAAATCAACTTACCATTTTTATTATTTCAGTATGCCATCTTAATAAATTGATACAATTATTTTGATATAAAAATGTTTCTTTTGTAGCATTGAAATACAGTAATAGGGGTAAACAGGCAGCTTCTACTTTATTAATTCACTCCTGAGAATATATTTGAAAGTCAAATGTTTGAAAGTAGATTTATTTATAATAAGAAGGGGTTCTGGCCAGGTGTGGTAGCACATGCCTGTAATCACCACACTTTGGGAGGCTGAGGTGGGATGATCACTTGAGTCCAAGAGTTCAAGACCAGCCTGGGAAACATAGCAAGACCCCATCTCTACAGAAAAGAAAAAAAAAATAGCCAGGCATGGTCGGTATACACCTATAGTCCCAGCTACTTGGGAGGCTGAGTTGGAGAGATCACCTGAGCCTAGGAGGTTGAGGCTGTGGTGAGCCATGATTGTGTCATTGCCCTCCAGCAGGGGCAACAGAGGAAGACTCAAATTAAAAAAAAAAAGTAATTAAAATAAAATAAAATATTATTGATGAGGGAAATGCAAATCAAAATCACTATGCCACTTTATACCCACTAGGCTAGCCATAAAAAACAAACACATTAGAAAAAATAACAACAAAAAAGAAGGGGTTCTATTTCCAGAGGCCTAAAAATCATTTAAAAAGTTTTCAATCTTGGTTCTGTAGGCACATCCGCCCCATAACCCATTTGATTTACATATAGTCAATTGTTTCACGTATCTGGAGCCATGAAATGTCAGACATTTCTGTTGCCTTGAGGAGTATATTTGCATTTATAAAGCTTTTAGTGGTACCTAACTGGTTGTTATCTGGAATTGAAAAGCACTGTGTTAGATGATCATATTGATTTGGTCATTCTACGTCTTTCTCTTGACAGTATGCAGTTGGCAGTAGATGTGCAGATACCAGAATGTTTTGGAGGGGTGGCAGGTGAAGCAGTTTTTATTGATACAGAGGGAAGTTTCATGGTTGATAGAGTGGTTGAACTCGCTACTGCCTGCATTCAGCACCTTCAGCTTATAGCAAGAACGCACACGGGACAGGGTATGTTAGCAAATAACTCTCTTTTTTCTGTACAATAAATGTAATTTGCATTTGTGCCCATCCCAGACCTCAGCAAGAAACCATTTGGAATGTGATTAATGACTTGACAGTATACTAGTGTTAAACTCTTGTACCTCTATTACAAAATGAGAAATGCCACAGCCTAAACTGGCTGTTCTTCCTCTTTATAACCCTCACTTCTTACTACAGGAGCTTTGAGGTAATACCTATGTATGTATTTCAGTGTATGATTTCAAATCATCATATTCCAACTTGCTTGATGTAAGCTAATGTTGTTGGACATCTTGTAAAACCAAGTATTGTTAAATGGATTCCAAGGTATGTTGACTTCTACACTGGTTTTCTAAAAAGCAAATGTAGCTTTGAATACTACATGTGAAAATGTTAGATTATTAAGCTGATTGATTTTGGAGGGCTTTTTTCTTTTTTTTTTTTGAGTTGGAGTCTCACCCTGTCGCCCAGACTGGAGTGCAGTGTCTGCTCTGGCCACCACAGCCTCGACCTGCTGGGCTCCAGGGATCCTTCCGCCTTAGCCTTCCAAGTAGCCGGAATACAGGCATGCGCTACCACGCCCGGCTGATTTTTTGATTTGTTGTGGAACTGAGGTCTCGCTGCCCAGGCGGGTCTTGAACCCGCGGACTCAGGCAATCCACTCACCTCAGCCTCCCAAAGGCGTGGGATTACAGGCTGAGCGATCGAGCCCGGCTGGAGGGCTTTGAATAGTTTCACTTCATAACTGCATTAATTGAATTGTTAAAGTGTTAGGAATTGTTTTGGTGCGTGTTAAGTGGAAATGGTGTTTGGTTTTAAAACAATTTTTTTATTTACTTTTTTTGTTTTAAGTTGGAGTCTCACTCTGTCACCCAGGCTGGAGGGCAGTGGCACACTCATGGCCACTGCAACCTTGACATGCTGGGCTTAGGCAATCATTGTAGAGATGAGGTCTCACCAAGTTGCCCAGATTGGTCTCAGACCCGTGGGCTTACGCAGGCCTCTCACCTCGGCCTCCCAAAGTGCTCGGATTATAGGTGTGAGCCACTGCGCCCAGCCTAAAACAATTTTTTAAAAAAAGTAATTTATCTTATAAATTAAATGGTAGGCCAACCACGGTGGTTCATGCCTGTAATCCCAACATTTTGGGAGGCTGAGGAGAGAGAATGGTTTGAGCCCAGGAGGTCAAGACCATTCTGGGCAACATAGTGAGGCCTTGTCTCTACAAAAAAATTTAAAAATTAGCCTGGCATGGTGACGTGCACTTGTCCCAGCTACTCAGGAGGCTGAGATGAAAGGATTGCCTTAGCTCAGGAGATTGAGGCTGCAGTGAGCTATGATCATGCCACTGTACTCCAGCCTGGGCAACAAGGTGAGATGCTAATTCCAAAACCAAATTTTAAGAAGTTAAATCATTTGCTAGTTTCTTTTGCTTTATTTTGTTTTGTTTTGTTTTGTTTTGAGTTGGAGTCTCACTCTGTCTCCCACGCAGTAAGGCACAATCACAGATACCCTGCAGCCTTGACTTGCTGGGCTCAGGCAATCTTTTTGCCTCAACCTTCCAAGTAGCTGGAAACATAGGTGCACGCAACCATGCCTAATTTTTTGATTTATCTTAGAGACGAAATCTTGCCGTGTTGCCCAGGCTAGTCTCGAACTCCTAGGCTCAGGCAGTCCTCTCACCTTGGTCTCCCAAAGTGCTAGGATAATAGGCATGAGCCATGGTGCCTGGCTGTTTTACTTTATTCTTTGGATGTGCAGTCTTAATATTTTCTCTAGATGTTTTGTTTTATTTATTTATTTATTTAAATTTTTTGAGTTGGAGTCTCACTCTGTCGCCCAGACTGGAGTGCAGTGGCCGCTCCCAGCCACCGCAGGCTCAACCTGCTGGGCTCCAGTGAGCCTTCCGCCTCAGCCTTCCAAGTAACTGGAAGTACAGGCATGCGCTACCATGCCCGGCTAATTTTTGACTTATTATAGAGATGAGGTCTTTCCAAGTTGCCCAGGCGGGTCTCAAGCCCACGGGCTCAAGCAATCCACTCACCTCAGCCTCCTAAAGTGCTGGGATTACAGGCTGAGCCACCGAGCCTGGCTCTCTAGAGATGTTTTAAAAAACATAATGCTTTGTCATAAAATGCTTGCTTTTCCTTTATTTATTTTTATTTTTTATTTTTTATTTTTGAGTTGGAGTCTTACTGTGTCGCCCTGGCTGGAGTGTAGTGGCACACTCATGGCCACCGCAGTCTCCACCTGCTAGGCTCAGGTGATCCTTCTGCCTCAGTCTTCCAAATAACTGGAACTACAGGCATGCACCACCATGTCTGGCTAATTTTTTGATTTATTGTAGAGAGAGGTCTCCCCGAGTTGTCCAGGCTGGTCTCAAACCCTTGGGCTCAGGCAGTCCTCTCACCTAGGCCTCCCAAAGTGCTGAGATTATAGGCATGAGACACTGTGCCCGGCCTGTTTTTCCTTTAAATGTAATCAGCTGGATATTTTTGTTTTCATGGAGGTACTAAATGTCTCATTAACTAATGACCAGAATGCTTACTGAAAGACCTTTGTGCACTGGCAGAAAATACTACCCCAAAATATGCTACTTTGGCATAATGATTATTTTGAACTAAAGGCAATTGAGAAGAAGCAGTTAAAGGAAATCTGTCAGCCCTCCTACTGTTTTCCTAAAAGCAGTACATAAATGTACAAAGGTGTCTTCTCTTCCCTCTCTTAGAAGGACAGACAAAAGTTAATCACCAGAGACAAATTTAGACCTTTATCAGCCTGGAGGCAGCACTAGAGGAATCTACATAGCAAATTTTACTATCCTTTATCTTCCATTAATTTCTTATGTATTTGCCTTCCCACAATTTGCTTCCTCTGGAGACTCTGTTCTTTTCCTTTGTCTTGTTATTTCTCTAAAAACTTTATTCCTTTGGGAAGATAAGCCCAAACTCTAACCAGATCTTTCTGTTACTAAACTCTGGACTCCTGTGTGTTACATGAGCTATGCACAAGTTAATAAACTATTGTTTTTAATCTGTCTTTTGTCAGTCTAATTTACAGGGCTCCAACCACAGAACCTAGGAGGATAGTAGGAGAAATAATTTTTTCTCTCCTATTCCTTGCCTGTGTCACAACGTGTATTTGTAATAGTGTCTAAAACCTCATTGTAGCCAGGTGTGGTGGGTCATGTCTGTAATCCCAGCACTTTGAAAGGTGGAGGTGAAAGAATTGCCTAAACCCAGGGCTTTGAGACCAGCCGGGGCAACTTGGCAAGACCTCGTCTCTACAATAAAAAAAACTATTGTAAATAGAGTATGTATGAGCCGGGCTCAGTGGCTCAGCCTGTAATCCCGCGCCTTTGGGAGGCTGAGGTGA
>NW_007247201.1:412368-417212 GCF_000164805.1 Carlito syrichta
AGGCGGGTCTCGAACCCGCAGGCTCAGGCAATCCACTTACCTCAGCCTCCCAAAGGCGCGGTATTACAGGCTGAGCCACTGAGCCCTGCTAAAATTTGACTTTTTAATTTATTTCTTATTTTATTTATGTATTTGTTTTTTGAGACAGAGTCTTGCTGTTTTGTCTAGGCTGGAGTACAGTGGTGCGATTATGGGTCATTATAGCCTTGAACTCCTAAGCTCAAATAATCCTCCTACCTCAGCCTCTTGAGTAGCTAGGACTATCGTCACCTGCCACCACATCCAGCTGGTTATTTTTTGTAAATACAAGGTGTTGCTATGTTGTCCAGTCTGGTCTCAAACTCCTGATCTCAAATGATCCTCCCACCTTGGCCTCCAAAAATGCTGAGATTATAGGCGTGAGATACTGTGCCCAGCCAGCAATGTTTTCTAATGTTGAAATTTAGATGCATTTTAAAATGAAATGATTAATTGATTTCTGTCTAAAGTATGTACAAGGCCCAGTTGCTTTTGTTTGTTTGTTTAGAGATTGGGGTTTGCTCTGTCATCTAGGCTGGAGGGCAGTGGTGTGATCATAGCTCACTGTAACCTTGAACTTCTGAGCTCAAGCAATCTTCTTGCCTCAGCCTCTTGAGAAGCTAGGTTATAGGTGCAACACTATGCCCAGCTAATTTTTAAATTTTTTGTAGAGATAGAGTCTCGCTTTGTTGCCCAAGCTGATCTCTAACTCCTGGCCTTAGTGACGATCCTCCCACCTTGGCCTCCCTAAGTGCTAGGATTGTAGGTATGAGCCACCACACCTGGCCCAAACTCGTTTTGTAAAAAAAAAAAATCCAATCTAAGGAGAATTTTAAATCATTGTTTCTTCTCTCTCTCTCTCTCTCTCTCTCTCTCTCTCTCTCTCTCTCTCTCTCTCTCTCTCTGTGTGTGTGTGTGTGTGTGTGTGTGTGTGTGTGTGTGTGTGTGTGTCTCACTCTGTCACCCAGGCTGGAGTACAGTGGCACAATCACAGCTCACTGCAGCCTTGACCTCTTAGGCTCATGCGATTCTTTCACCTCAGCCTCCCCGGTAGCTGGGACTACAGGCATGCGCCAGCATATGTAGCTAATTTTTTTTTTAATAGAGACAAGATCTCACTTTGTTGCCTAGTCTGATCTTGAACTCCTAGGCTCAAGTTATCTTCTTGCCTTGGCCTTCCAAAGTGCGAGGATTACAGGCATGAGTCACCGCTCCTGGCCCATTGTTTCTATTTAAGAACTAAATTATACTATGGCATTCAAGGGGGGGAAAAAGCTTCAACTGAACATTTTTTTCTGTTAACTTTTAGTCTGTAGTCTTATGAAAAAAACAAGAGAGTAACTTTATATTACTTCTATTAGTGGAAACCAATAACTAGAATTATGAAAAAGCATATGTGTGTATATATAAGTGTGTATAAACAATTTTAGATAATCTAGTATGTAAGGCAACAGTGGAAAAGGTGAAAATAATAGGTCAGGAATTATGAAATTATGATTTATGGTAATTTTGCTATAATTTTGTTAACTTTCAATTAAAGTGAAGAGTTTTGTTATACAGAGTATAGCATTTTGTTATTAAAAAGCATTGTTTCCCTACAATCACCAGCATATCCAAACAGGTAAGACTAATTATTTTAAGATTGTTTTGTTGTTTGTTTTCAGAATACCAAAAAGCTTTGGAGGATTTTACTCTTGAAAATATTCTTTCCCATATTTATTATTTCCGTTGTCGTGACTACACAGAGCTACTGGCGCAAGTCTATCTCCTTGCAGATTTCCTTTCAGAACACTCAAAGGTATGGGTTAAACTACTGAAAGCATGAAAGATAACTAAATAGTCCAGCAACATAAAATCAATGTCAAAGCCAATTCAGAAAATCTCTTCCTTCTTTGTCCTATGATTTATTTATATTTATCTATATTTTGTATATGTGTATGTAATTTATGCTTAGAGTAAGAAATTGAAATAATGTAGAAAGAGGTTTCACCTTCAGTAATGATGGACTAACTCCCATCAAACAAACGTATAGAAAAGTATGAAATGGAAAATAAAAGTTTCCCTTCTGCAACTGTTTCCTAGTGCCTCTCCCTAAAGTTGACCACTATTAAGTTTATTTTGTGTCTTTTCAGAAGAAATTTTGTACGTATTGTACCATCTGTCTCCCATTTTTAACATTTGTAATGGGAGTGTACTCTAATATTGTTTTGCACCTTCCATTTTGATTTAAGGTATTTTGCATCTCTTTTTGTATCAGCACATATAGACTTCATTCTTTTTTCAGTCACATATTATTTCACTTTAAGTAGTACCTTAATTTATTTCACCAATCCCTTTTTGGTGGACTTATAGATCCTATTGTTAACAATGGTATGGTGACAATCCTTACACATATCTTAGCCTGCATTTGTATGTCTATGGGATAAGTTCAAAGTATTAGACTCCTACTAGGCTGGTTTAGCAAGAATTTCCCTACTCTTGATGTCTCTATAGTCACAATAAGTCCATTGCCCAATATGCATGGTAAATCCAATACTCTGAGATGCTGCGTTGCTGCAGAGAAAAATGTTTAAAAGTGGGGCTGCTGAGTGAGGAGATAGGAGGGAACCTCAAATGCATCTCCCCAGGGATTTTTGGGAAAGAGTTCTGGAGTGGGCCGAAGTATAGACGGAACCTCAAATGCATCTCCCCAAGGAGTTTAGGAATAGGGTTTTGGAGTTGGCCGAAGCGTGGAGGTTGTTGATTGGTCAAAGAATATGGGGTGAAGTCATGGGACAGGGAGAGGAAGAAACAGCATTTTCTTTTTTTTTTTTGAGTTGGAGTCTCACTCTCGCCCACACTGGAGTGCAGTGGCCGCTTCCGACCACCGCAGCCTCGACCTGCTGGGCTCCGGCGATTCTTCCGCCTCAGCCTTCCGATTAGCCGGAATTACAGGTATGCGCTACCACGCCTGCCTGATATTTTGATTTATTGTAGAGATGAGGTCTCGCTGCCCAGGCGGGTCTTGAACCTGCGGGCTCAGGCAATCCACTCACCTCAACCTCCCAAAGGCGCAGGATTACAGGCTGAGCCACCGAGCCCGGCTAGAAACAGCATTTTTATGCTGATCCCATTCCTCTGTGAGGGTCCTTCAGACTGGTTGGTTTCAGCTGTTTCTCTGGAATTTAGGAACTGAAAAACATAAATAATGCTTTTAAAATTTTTATTTATTTTATTTTAAAGATGTGGGAGCCAATTCAGGGTTAGGTATATAAACGGTGATTATGCAGGTACCCTTGTTGATGAGGTGTGTTCCTCCCCCCCCAGCAATTTCCTTCAACTGCCAATCCTACCCCTCCTCCCCTGGCAGTTTCCTGCTACTGCCAATCCCTTTCTTATAGTATTATGATAATTGTTCTGTACTCTGTTCTTTGTTTCTGTGATCACTGAGTATGATCGACTCTAAATCCATCCAAGTTGCTGCGAAGTCCATATGTTTGTCCTTCTTTATGGCTGCGTAATATTCCATTGTGTACATGTACTGCATTTTTTAAAATCCAGTCCAGCTTCAATGGGCAGCATGGTTGGTTCCATGTTTTTGCTATTGTGAATAGAGCTGCAACAAACATAAGTGTGCAGGTATCTTTTTTGTAGAATGATTTGAGTTCCTCCGGGTATATTCCCAGTAGGAATTTCTGGGTCATATGGAAGTTCAATTTCTAGTTGTTTCAGAAATCGCCACACTGTCTTTCAAAGAGGTTGCACTAGTTTGTATTCCCACCAGCAGTGTAAAAGTGTTCCTTTTTCTCCACATCCTTGCCAGCATCTGTTGTTGTTTGTTTTATTAATGTTGGCCATTCTTACTGGGGTTAGGTGGTATCTCACTGTGGGTTTGATTTGCATTTCTTTGATAATGAGTGAGGCTGAGCAGTTTTTCATGTGTCTGTTGGCTGCTCATATATCTTCTTTTGAGAAGTGTCTATTCATGTCTTTTGCCCATTTTTAATGGGGATTTTGGTTTTTTTCCTTTTGGCATGTTTGAGTTCCTTGCAGATCCTAGATGTTAGACCTTTGTCGGATATACAGTTGGCAAATATTTTTTCCCATTCTGTGGTGTGTCTCCCTGCTCTCTTGATGGTTTCTTTTGCTTTGCAGAAGCTTGTCAGTTTGATAAGGTCCCACTTATCTATCTTATTTCTTATGGTATGGGCACTTAGGGTTCTGATCAGGAATTGGTTGCCAGTTCCAATTTCCATAAGAGTGTCTCTTGCGTTTTCTAAGATTCTTATAGTTTGAGGTTTTACGTGTAGGTCTTTGATCCATTTAGAAGTTAATTTTTGTGTATGGTGATAGGTAGGGATCCTGTTTCAATCTTCTGTATGTGATCAGCCAGTATTCCCAACACCATTTACTGAATAGGTTCTCTTCTCCCCAGTGGTTGTTGGAGGCTTTGTCAAAGATGAGTTGGTTGAGAAATTGAGACTTTGCTTCCATAATCTCTATCCTGTTCCATTGGTCTGTATGCCCCTTGTTATACCAATACCAGGCTGTTTTGATTACTGTAGACTTATAGTAAAGTTTGAAATCTGAAGGTGTGATACCTCCTGCTTTGTTTCTTTTGCTAAGGATTGTTTGGCTATTGGTGGTTGTTTATGTTTCCGTGTGAATTTCTGTATTGTCATTTCCAGGTCTGAGAAGAATGATGTTGGTAATTTAATGGGTATTGCATTGAATCTGTAGATGGACATCTTAACAATGTTGATTCTTCCTATCCATGAGCATGGAGTATTTTTCCATTTGTTTGCGTCTTCTTAGATTTCTTTTTTTTTTTTTTTTTTTTTTTTTTG
>NW_007247201.1:417317-451192 GCF_000164805.1 Carlito syrichta
ATCCTTCCACCTCAGCCTTCCAAGTAGTTGGAATTACAGGCATGCGCTACCACGCCCGGCTGATTTTTTGATTTATTGTAGAGATGAGGTCTCGCTGCCCAGGTAGGTCTCAAACCCGCGGGCTCAGGCAATCCATTCACCTCAGCCTCCCAAAGGCTCGGGATTACAGGCTGAGCCACCGAGCCCGGCTTTTCTTAGATTTCTTTGAGCAGTGTTTTGTAGTTCTCATTATAAAGGTCTTTCACTTCTCTGGTTAGGAAGATGCCAAGGTATTTCATTTTTTGTGTGGCTATTGTGAATGGGATTGTGCTTTTTATTTATAAACAATTCTTAAACAAACATCTATGAGTCTAATGTCAGAAATCTTGTCTACAACAAAAGCCTTATGATTCTATCATCAGAAATGCTATCAATGGATGTTTTAGAATTGAACTGCAATGTGTTTGCCCAGTGCGATAAAACTAGATATCTATATCATGGTTTTCAGTGATAGAAAGAAATACGCTTATTGCAGTATGCCAAACAAGGAGGATCAGGGAACCACATGCCCAAATCCTGACCTCCTTGCTGACTTGCAGGCGGTGGGTAAATTTCAGGGAAGCAGAAGCTACAGGCAAGATTATAAATCAATACATGGACGTCACACATTGGTTTAGGCCTGAAAGGGCAAGAAACCTTGAAACAGGGCCTACCTACAGGTCATAGGTAGATTCAGAGATTTTCTGATTTATAATTGGTTAAGGAAGAGAAACTTTGTTTTAGAGTTTTGAAGGAGGCCGGGCCCGGTGGCTCAGCCTGTAATCCCAGCGCTTTGGGAGGCCGAGGTGAGTGGATTGTCTGAACCCACGGGCTCGAGACCTACCTGGGCAACTTGGCGAGACCTCATCTCTACAATAAATCAAAAACTAGCCGGGTGTTGTAGCACATGCCTGTAGTTCCAGCTACTTGGAAGGCTGAGGCGGAAGGATTGCCAGAGCCCAGCAGGTCGAGGCTGCAGTGGCTGGGAGCCGTCACTGCACTCCAGTTTGGGTGACAGAGTGAGACTCCAACTCAAAAAATAAAAATAAAAAATAAAGTTTGGGGGTCAGTGGAAAAATGTTAACTGATTAAGGATAGTGACTTTCTCTAAACCCCTCAGGCAAAAACTTACAACAAAGGATGATAGTTATATTTTATTCTTCACTTCCCCCTTATCTTAGGCCTATATGTGAGAGGATCCACTCAGTGGGGGTCCAAGTTTCTGAAAGACAACTCAGGGACATATGCTCAGGTATTATCCTTAGTTTCTATGGAACTCTTACTTCCTTGATTATTGTTTTGGGGTACTATTATCTTTTTGTTCAACACGTTACTTACTTACTTCTGAGGCTGTCTAAGGTGCTTGGGATTTCCCTTGAAGGAAATCAGGATTTTCCTTTCTTTCTATGCTTTCCTTTTTTTCCCTGAAACAAGATCCCTGCCCCATTGCACGGGGATGTAAACAATCAGTATCTAGTGCTATGTGACTTTTAGTTACAAGGAAGTGGGTCAGTGGTCAGTCTGATTAATGCTTATTGATAACTGTATTACTATCCAGAATTCTTATTAACTCTGTGAGGATGGTTTTGTCTCCTTTAGTAATTTTCCATCCAATGAGCCCTTCACCTTGCTCCCTGGTTGTAAGTATCCAAATTTCCCTGTTATATTTGGATTTGCATCTAGTCTCTCTCCCCTATTGGGCTACCCCTTATTGCAATAATATTGAATAAAATCTTCCTCACAATTTTAATAAGTGTTAGAATAATATTTTCTTGAATACAAATTGTCCTTTGCCTGAGCCCAGGAGGTCAGGGCTGCAGTAAGCCATGATTGGGCCACTGCACTCCAGCCTGGGCAACAGTGAGACCCCAACTCCAAAAAAAAGAAAGTTACAAACTAAAAATACTTACTGGCCGGGCTCGGTGGCTCAGCCTGTAATCCCAGCACTTTGGGTGGCCGAGACAAGTGAATTGCCTGAGCCTGCAGGGTTTGAGACCTCATCTCCACAATAAATCAAAAACTAGCCGGGTGTGGTAGTGCGCGCCTGGGAAGGCTGAGGCGGAAGGATCGCCGGAGCCCAGCAGATCAAGGCTTCGGTAACCGGGAGTGTGCCACCGCTCTCCAGTCTGGGCGACAGAGTGAGACTCCAACTCAAACATTAAAAAAAATAAAAATAAAAATAATTACTGACTTTTATATTTACCTATCTAGTTATATTCACCAGTGCTTTTTATTTATTTCCTTTTTTATTTTTTTAAGTTAGGATCTCACTCTGTCGCCCAGGCTGGAGTGCAGTGGCATGATCTTGGCTCACTGGGGCCTCAAACTACTTGGCTCAGATGGTCCTTCTGCCTCAGCCTCCCATGTAGCTACAATTACAGGCATGCACCACCATGTACAGCTAATTTTTAAATTTTTTATTGTGGAGACAAGGTCTCGCTATGTTGTCCAGGCTGGTCTCAAATTCCCGGGCTCAAGCAATTCTCTCACCTTGGCCTCTCATATGTTGGGATTACAAGTGTGAGCTGTTGTGCCTTGCATCTGCTTCATTTTTGAAGAATACTTTTGCCATATATTGTACTCTTGGTTGATAGTGTTTTCTTTCATCAGTTTGATTATGTCGTCTCATCATCTTCTGGCTTTTGAGAGCCACTGAATAAATATATCAGCCCCTACTAATCTGATTCTTCTTACTTCTCCATTGTTGTGCTGGTAAATGTGTAACAACTGGCTTTTCAAGAGTCACACACGCAAGTTTATTATAAATTTTGCTAATAATAAAATGTACAGTACTCTTGTAAATTCCATCTAGTCAATTGATTCTTACAGAAAGGTTTCCTTGATTTTTCTTATTTTAACAAATAATTGTGTAATTCTCATAACAAAACTCCCCATTTTGAAGTGAACAATTCAGTGTGGGGTAGTACATTTACAGTGCTGTGCAACCACCACCTCTAGTTCCAAAGCATTTTTATCATCCCAGAAGGAAACTCCTCCCACCATTAATTAGTTGCTCCCTATTTGTCTGTCTCCCCCGGTCCCCTGGCAACCATTAATCTGTGTTGACACCAATCTCTATAGGTACACCTATTTTGGATATTTCATATAAATGGGATCATACAGTATGTGACCTTTTGTCTGGCTCTTTCACTTAGGGTAATGTTTTCAAAGTTTATCCACACTGTAGCATGTCAGTACTTCATTTCTTTTTATTGCTGAATAATATTCCATTGTGTGTATATGCCACAATTTGTTTATCCTTTCATCATTTGATGGACATTTGGACTATTTCCATCTTTTGACAATTGTGAATTGTGCTGTTATAATCATGTGTGTATGTATTTGGCATAATACCATTTTTTCAGTTCTTTTGGATATATACTAGGCGTGGAATTTCCAGGTCATATGGTAATTTTAGGTTTAATTTTGAGGAACTGCCAAACTGTTAACTGTAACAGATGAACCATTTTACATTTCTGTCTCCGCTGTGTGAAGTTTCTGTTTATTTGAGTTCTTCTAAACTCATATATTCAACTTATACTATTATTTGGCAAAATCAAGTTACCTACAAGCATTTGATTACTGTTCACTTCAAAATAAGTTGCTCATATCATTTATGAACAAGTACTATTTTAACATGAATGTTAGTTGATATTTTTGTTTAAGTTAACAAGTATGATAAAAGTAAAACAACGAAAGTGTAAATTTTTTTTAAACTGGTTAGTTTTCTAATACTAAAATATTCCTTTATTTTCTTGTGTAATTCACAACTGTAGACATAACAGTTTTTTTTTTTTTGAGTCAGAGCTTCACTGCACTCACAGACTGGAGTGCAGTGACACACTCACAGCTACTACAGCCTCAACCTGGGGGGCTCAGGTGATCTTCCTTCTACCTCGGCCTTCCAAGTAGCTGGAATTACAGGCATGCACTACCATATCCAGATAATTTTTTTATTTATCGTAGAGATGAAGTCTCACTATGTTGCCTAGGCTGGTCTCAAACACCTGGGCTTGGGCAATCCTCTCACCACCACCTCCCAAAGTGCTAGGATTATAGGCGTGAGTCACCATGCCCACAACACATTTTTTTACTTCAATCTGATTTTGACATTTTCTTCCTTTATTTGATTACTAATAGGCAATCAGTAAAACATGCTTTAATCTGTAGCTGATTTATTTGCCAATTTCTTTGGAGAAAATACTCCTCTCATGGCTGATTTCAAGCTACCAATATGATGCCATCAAACACTGAGTAGAGAAGGAAGTACACTAGCACATCATTATATAATAGTTCCAACATAAAGATATAATAGCTGTAAATAACCTTAAATGTGTAGATAATAGTAAAATAATTAGGAAGAGTTTTGAGTATGATTCATATTTTAACATAATTTATTTACTCATAATTCATGTAGCTTAATTTTTACTAATGGCAGCATTTAATGACTGTCTCACAGAAGTTTTTTCAATTTAGCACTTGGTTCAGTTGCCTGCAGGATTCAGCTTTAGCACACTATATGTACTTGTCTGATGTCTTTTCCTACTATTTCTCCCCTTACTACTTTCTTTCCTTTTTGGTTGAGTTCTCACTTTGTCACCCACCTGGAGTACAGTGGCATGATCCCAGCTACTTCAGCCTCAACATCCTGGGCTCAGGTGATTCTTCTACCTCAGCCTCCCACAGGCACATGCCACCACACCCAGCTAATTTTTTTGATTTATTGTAGAGATGAGGTCTCAGCAAGTTGCCGAGGCTAGTCTTGAACCCCTGGAATAAGGCATTCCTCTTACCTCCGCCTCCCAAAGTGCCAGGATTACAGCATGCCACTGCCCTCCAACCTGGGTGACAGAGTGAGACTCCTACTCAAATAAAATAAAATTAAATTAAAGGGGAAAAGTGCATAAAGAATTAACTTTTTTTGTTGTTTGAGTCTTGCTGTTGCCCAGGCTGCAGTGCAGTGGCACTCTCATAGCCACTGTAGCCTCAACCTGCTGGGCTCAGGCGATCCTTCTGCCTCAGCCTTCCAAATAACTGAAACTACAGGCACGCGCTACCATGCCTGGCTAATTTTTTGGTTTATTGTATAGATGAAGTCTCACCATGTTGTTCAGGCTGGTCTTGAACCACTGAGCTCAGGTAATTCTCTCGCCTCCGCCTTCCAAAGTGCTGGCGTGAGCGACAGCTCCTGGCCAAAGAATTAACTTTGTAAGAAGATATTATAATTTAATATTTGAAGCACTTTTTTTTTTAACATAAAAGGAACTGTGAAGGTTAAATTGGTATTTGAGAAATTTGTTTTACCAAAGTTTAAATGTAATTTTTTTTGGTCAGTAAAGGCTATATAGTGGCAAGTTATAAGAAAATTGTAATTATTTCTGTTTTTATTTCCTTTTTTAATTTGATAAATTATCAAACCAGAGTCTGTTTTAACTTTTAGTGGTTATTAAAGAAAGCACTGATTAATACATCTATAACTCTCCAAAAGAAAGGCATTCTTGGGAGAGTTGGAAACAAAGCCCTGGAGTTTAAGCTTTTCTTTCTGTAATGGACTGCACATTTTGGATGCTATTTTTATTATTTATATTTTATAACAAATCTAATATTACTTTTTTTTTGGTATTCAGGTTCGATTAGTGATAGTGGATGGCATTGCTTTTCCTTTTCGTCATGACCTAGATGACCTGTCTCTTCGTACTCGATTACTAAATGGCCTAGCCCAGCAAATGATCAGCCTTGCAAACAATCACAGATTATCTGTAAGTATTACTAGTAAAGAGAGGTTTTGTTTGTTTGTTTGTTCTTTGAATCAAGCGTCTCACTCTGTAGTCCAGACTGGAGTGCAGTGGCATACTCATGGCAATCATAGCCTCGACCTGCTAGACTCAGCCTTCCAAGTAGCTGGAACTACAGGCACATGTCACCATGCCCGGCTATTTTTTTTTTTTTTTATTGTAGAGATGAGGTCTTTACAAGTTGCCCAGACTGGGCTCAAACCCATGGACTCAGGCAATCCTCTCACCTCGGCCTCCCAAAGTGCTGGGATTAAAGGTATGAGCCACCACGCCTGGCCAGAGTTTTATAACAAAGTCGAGCGTATATAAAATATTAATGTCTCCTTGTTAGTATAGTGGTGAGTAAAAAAAAAAAAAATATTTTCTAGAAATAGCAAAATAAAATTTTCCTAACTAAAAGCAAATAATATAGACATGCAGTCTTGAATATAGTTTTATTTTGCTTTGGTTTCTAAAAAGAATAATAATAATTCTAGTCATAAGTGTTATGTGTCAGTCAGTATTCCTGCAAAATAATAAGTATAGTCAATATGTCATTTTCTGAAATGGACTTTGACTTTTTTTTAAGTTGTCTTTGGTGATTGTAGTGTTTTCTTTGTCTAAATATACTTGGATGTTTTTCAGGTAAACTCTTTCAACAGATCCTTGTTTTTCTTTTACTCTGCGTCTTTAATTATTACATAGTATATGATCACAGACTCAGATAGATGGAAAAATTGCATGGTAAAATAACCTAGATGTTTTGAGGTAGAGCTAAATAATAATTCTAGATTTGAAATGTGAGGAGAGAGGTAAATATAAACTCAGAAATGAAGAGATAAAAAGGAGTGAGGTAAAAATCTTTTTTAATTAACTGCCTGTTACTTCCCAGTCTGCAACTGCATCTCACCACTGACACAAAGATACACACTTGTCTGGGAGTGAGATGGAAGAAGGTCAAACTGCTTGACTTACCTTGTCCATACTGTGATTAGAGACCCCTTAGTACATACCTATAATACATTATAAATAAATAAATAACTCCCCCAATAAAATTATTTCAAAGCATACATCTTTTCTTTGAGTTTCCAGACTTTTGCCATATGCTGAAAATCATAGTGTCCTGTGTTTTAATTATCCTTGCTATTAATTGCAGTTTAGCATTTTGTTAATATCAGTGAAGAGCCCCCAGTAGGGGGCACTCAAGACTAATGGGTTGCATAGTTCCTTAGGTTTTTGTTTTAGCAGAAATAGCTTCATCTTTTCTGATTAAAAATGTAATCTCAAAATTCGAAAATGTGAAATAGTATGCAGTGTGTAAGAAAAGTGATGTTGGCCAGGCATGTTGGCTCACCCCTGTAATCTCAGCATTTTGTGAGACTGAGGTAGGAGGCTCACTTGAGGCCAGGAGTTCAAGACCAGCCTAGGCAACAAAATGAGATCCTGTGTCTATCACAAGTTATCTGAGTGTGGTGGCAGACACCTGTAGTCCCAGCTACTTGGGAGGCTAAGGCCAGAGGATCTTTTGAGTCTAGGAGTTCAAGGCTGCAGTGAGCTATGATTGCACCACTGCACACCAGCCTGGGTGACAAAGTAAGACCCTGGCTCTCAAAAAAAAAATCAAAAACAAATAAAAAGTAAAAATAAAGAAGAGTGATACAAATGTACTAACATGGAGCAGGATATATTCAGATATATGATTAAGGGAAAAAAATTTAAGTGGTGCACAAAGATATCTAGTATAATCCCACTTTTGAGAAAAATTACAATTATATGTATACATTTATATATATGAAGAAGAAAATATGAAAGGATATTAACAGTGGCTACTTCTGGCCGGGTGGTGGCTCAAGCCTATAATCTCAGCACTCTGGGAGACCAAGGTGAGGGGATTGCCTGAGCCCACGGAATCAAGATCAGCCTGGGCAACTGGGCAAGACCTCATCTCTACAGTAAATCAAAAGATTAGCCAGGCATGGTAGCACATGCCTGTAGTTCCAGCTACTTTGAAGGCTGAGGCGGAAGGGCCACCTGAGCCCAGCTGGTGTGGCTGTGAATGTGCCACTGTACTCCAGCTTGGGTGATGGAGTGAGACTCGAGCTCAAAAAGAAAAAACAAAACAAAACAGTGGCTTCCTCTAGGGATAGAATTTTCTGAGGTTAGGGACATACTTTTCCCTTTTACTTTATAAATTCCTTGCTTAACTGTTTTTCCTAGTTAGCCTATAGAAGCATATATGACTTGATAATAAATGTTTTATAATTTTAAGTTATGTGTGTTTATTATATTAAAAAGTTGCAAATAACCAAAAATATAGAAATGGATTATTTGTTATTCAAGAGGTGATTATTGTTTTTTTGGTGTAAATATTTTTACAGACTTTATTCTGTACATATACAATCACAAATTTATAATTTTTAGGAAATGAGGTTATATTATACATGCTATTATGCAAGGTAGTTTTTGTGTTTTACTCAATATATTGTGAACATCCTTTCATGTACTCATACAGTACTTATTCCTTACCTTAACAGCAGCATAATATTTCATTGCATGATTGTAGCATAGTTTATTTAACCACCTCCCTTTGTCTTTAAGTTGGCTCCAATTTTTTACCATTTAAAACACTGTAATTGTCTGGGTGTGGTGGCTCATGCCTATAATCTCAGCACTTTGAGAGACTGAGGCAGGAGAATTGCTGGAGCCCAGGAGTTTGAGACCAGCCTGGGCAACATAGTGAGCCAGGTGTAGTGGCACATGCCTATAGTCCCAGCAATTTGGAATTCTGAGGCAGAAAGATCACCTGAGCCCAGGAGGTTGAGGCTGTGGTGAGCTATGATTATACCACTGTACTTCAGCGTGGGTAACAAAGTGAGACCTTGACTGAAAAAAAAATTATAATAATAAAACACTACAGTTAACAGCTTTATATATGCATCTTTTTCCATTTGTTTATTTCTTTAGAAAGAATTTCTTAAAGTGAAAGTATAAAGCCAAATAAATTTCCCTATTTTTAAGCATTTTGTTATATATTATCAAATTACCCTCAGAAAGCATATTCCAAAGAGTATCTCTACAATGAATGGGAATTCTTTTTTTTTTTATAACTTTGCCAACTTTAGGTGTTACCAGTCCATTTATTTTAAATCTTTGCCAAACTTCTATGGGAAAGTTCTTTAAAAATGTAGTTTTTTAGCCGGGCTCGGTGGCTCAGCTTGTAATCCCGCGCCTTTGGGAGGCTGAGGTGAGTGGATTGCCTGAACCCGTGGGTTCGAGACCCGCCTAGGCAGCGAGACCTCATCTCTACAATAAATCAAAAAATCAGCCGGGCGTGGTAGCGCGTGCCTGTAATTCCAGCTACTCGGAAGGCTGAGGTGGAAGGATCGCCGGAGCCCAGCAGCTCGAGGCTGTGGTGGCCGGGAACGGCCACTGCACTCCAGTCTGGGCGACCGAGTGAGACTCCAACTCAAAAAAAAAAAAAAAAATGTAGTTTTTTAATCATTAGCAGAAATGCTTTTTGTAAACAGTTTTAATGAGGTATAATCTATATACCATAAAATTCACCCTTTAAGCCAGGCATGATGGCTCACGCCTGTAATCCCAGCACTTTGGGAGACTGAGGTGGGAGGACTGTTTGAGCCCACGACCAGACTGGGCAATGTAGCGAGACCTCATCTCTAAGGATATATAAGTATATATATATACACATAGACACATATATATATTTCACCCTTAAAGTGTACAATTCAGTGATTTGTAGTGCATTTACAGAATTGTGCAGTCATTGCTATTGTCTAATTTTACAACATTTTTATCACCCTCAAAAAGAAACTCCCACCAATGACATTCAGAATATTAAAGATGTCTGCTTTGTCCAGGCACAGTGGCTTAAACCTGTAATCCCAGCACTTTGGGAGGCTAAGGTGAGAGTATTGCCTGTGCCCGGGGTTTCGAGACCAGCCTGGGCAACTTAGTGAGACCTCGTCTCTACAATATATATTTTAAAAATTGGCCGGGCGTGATGGCATGTGCCTATAGTTCTGACTACTTGGAAGACTGAAGTGGAAGGATTGTCTGAGCCCAGCAGATTGATGCTAGGGTGGCCATGAACATGCCACTGCACTCCAGCCTGGGCGACAGAGTGAGACTCTGACTCAAAAAACCCCAAAATCTCCTTCACTTAAACCTTTCATATTTCATGCAAATTTCTCTTGTGGTCAACTGGAACTTGGTGCCATAAAAGGAAAGTAATTTTGGGAAACATAGTTTCACATTTCTTTTTAAACCCTCTTTCCATTTGTTGTGATTTCCCATTCTGCCTTCCTCCTATTCCCTGACAGCCACTAATTTGCTTTCTGTCTCTGGATTTGTCTTTCTGGACATTTTATATAAATAGAATCATATGTGGTATTTTATGTTTGACTTCTTTCACTTAGCATAATGTTTTCAAGATTCATCTGTATTGTAGCATGTATCGGTATCCTTTTTATGGCTGAATACTTCTGTATCTTATGGATATACCACATTTGTTTATCTGTTCATCAGTTAAAAGACATTTGGATAGCAACAGTATTTTTAAGGCACCGAAACTCATAATTTCAAAGTGATTGTTACTTTACTGTTTTATTTTTATTTTTATTTTTGAGTTGGAGTCTGTCTCTGTTGCCCCAGCTGGAGTGCAGTGGCACACTCACAGCCACCGCAGCCTCCACGTGCCGGGCTCAGGTGATCCTTCTTCCTCAGCCTTCCAAGTAACTGGAACTACAGGCGTGTGCCCCCACACCTGGCTTATTTTTTTATTTATTGTAGAGATGAGGTCTTGCCAAAGTTGCCCAGACTGGTCTTGAACCTGTGAGCTCAGGTAATTCTCTTACCTGGGCCTCCCAAAGTGTTGGGATTATAGGTGTGAGCCACCATGCCCAGTCTTTACTACTATTTTAAAGACTTATTCTTTAGAAGCTTGGTGTAATCACATGATAGTTTTCATTTTTATCATGGAGACCAACATTTTTGCAGAAATAATGTAATTACTTTGTAAATATTTGCTAATAATGCAGAATCTGATTTTGAGATGTTGAACAGCTAGTACATCAGTATTTCTGTTTACCTTTTCCTGAAGATACATAATGGATAAACTAAATATGCTCTCGACCAGCATTGTCCAATAGAACTTCTGGTAAGAAAAATGTGCAGACTAGTACAGTAGCTGCAAGGCTTATTGAGCATTTGAAATATAGCTAATGCTATGGAGGAAGTGAATTTCTAGTTTTAGTTTAACTTTTAAATGATATATGTGGCTAATGGCTACAGAATTGGATAGCACACCTCTAAACATAAAGCATGAGCATAAGTAAATATTCCAGTTGCTAGAGCTTAGGTATTAGTAACCCACGTAAAATACTTAGTAATATACTTCAGTTAATTACCAATTAAAATTCCTCCTTAGCTTGTTCCAAGTTGCCTGATGTGAGATCACAAACAGAGAAGGCACTATGGCATGTAAGGGGAGAAGAACTAGAAGAAAGTCATGCCATCTAGTGATATCTAATTGAGATCTAGAGTGTTCACAGATTTCTCCTCTGTGGCTAAACAGAAATTTTAGGTTGTTACCACTACAAAACAGCCTTTTGTTTACCAGTTTTCTTATGGAATTGATTATTTTTTTCATAGTAGTCATCTTATTGTGTTTTATAGAATTTCTTTTGTCAGTTTCAGCTTGTGTTAGTAATTGTCTTCTTTCTGAAGGGAAGATCTATATTAGAAAAATATGTAAAATAACCATTTCTGTAGACTTTTGAATGAAAATATGCCAGACATCTGACTTGTACTTTATTAAGTTAGTCTGAAACACTTTTGTTTTCCTGCTTAAAAATTACTGTCTTTTAGCAAGGCGTGATTGCTCACGCCTGTAATCCCAGCACTTTGGAAGACCCGGGGAGATCATTTGAGCCCAGGAGTGTAAGATCAGCCTGGAAAACAGTGAGATCTTGTCTCTCCAAAAATTTTTTTAAAATTAGCTGGGCATGGTAACACACACTTGTGGTCCTAGCTACCTGGGAGGCTGAGGCCAATTTTTTATCCAAAAAATACTAAATGTCTTTTGTTAATAGGTAAATTATATTCAGAATACTAAAATCACAGGACTGTTTACTTGATAATTTTGGGAGCAATTCACCCAATTTTCTCATATTTTGTTTTTGTAGGTAATTTTAACCAATCAGATGACAACAAAGATTGATAAAAATCAGGCCTTGCTAGTTCCTGCATTAGGTGGGTAATTAATCAGATAAACATTTTAACTAAAGACATTTTTTTCTATCTCATTAGATTCTTGTTGAGTACTGTAAGCTCCATGAAAGCAGAGTATTTGTCTTGTTCACTGGCAAATCTTAGCACTAAGCACAGTCTCAGATACTGGCTGTTCCTTTCAGTTACTTAACAAACATTTATTGACTATCTATTTTATTTGACAACTATTGTGTCAAGTACTGGGGATATAAGTATTCGTAAGATGATTCTTGCCCTCAGAAAATTCACAATCTTTCAGGAGGAAGGGTGAATCCATTTAAATACAAATCATGATACAGTAAATAGATTTATGACTCTGTTCCTAAATTCACTCCTGGTTTGTTAGAACACAGTGCTTCAAGTTTTGTTTTCACTGAAATCTTTAAGAATATTCTGTCAAGGCCAGACTCAGTGACTCAGCCTGTAATCCCAGCACTTTGGGTGGCCGAGGCGAGGGGATTGCCTGAGCCCAACGGGTTCGAGATCAGCCCAGACAACTTGGCAAGACCTTGTCTCTACAATAAAATTTAAAAAAATTAGCTGGGCGTAGTAGTGCGCGCCTGTAGTTCTGGCTGCTTGGAAGGCTGAGGTGTAACGATCATTGGATTCTAGCAGGTCGTTGCTGGGGTGGCCATGAGCATGCCACTGCACTCCAGACTGGGCAACAGTGAGACTTTGACTCAAAAAAAAGACTATTCTGTCAAACTTTTAAATTTTCTTCTGGGGGTGAGAAATGTTAGTAGGTTTGATGAGATAGAAGATTGACACATATACTAACTCAAACTATAAAAGTTTTCTAAAAGCAAATAGAGAATGGTTTGTGGTATTTCTCTAGATAAATAAAAGTCTATTAATCTCAGGGTGTTACTTATTTCCCAGGTTTTTTAAAAACCAAGTATACTCTTACTATGTTAAATAAAGTAAGACTATATTTGGTCAGAGGCATTCTGAGAAACTTGCAATTTAGTAAGGCAATGTATAGTTGTTATGTTCTTTTCTCTCAGGGGAAAGTTGGGGACATGCTGCTACAATACGGCTGATCTTTCACTGGGACCGAAAGCAAAGGTTAGTATAAAAACAATTTAATAATTGTGAATTTTACATTGATTACAATTACATTGAACACTAACCAGTTTCTTAGAACTGTTCCTATGGATGAGCTCCACAGTGACCCATGAACTGATACTTTTGTTGCCTGATCTGACATCACCTAGAGCAAACATAGTAGCTGAGGTGAGTGGATTGCCTGAGCCCGCGGGTTCGAGACCCGCCTGGGCAGCGAGACCTCATCTCTACAATAAATCAAAAACTCAGCTGGGTGTGATAGCGCATGCCTGTAATTCCAGCTACTCAGAAGGCTGAGGTGGAAGGATCGCTGGAGCCCAGCAGGTCCAGACTGCGATGGCCGGGAGCAGCCATTGCACTCTAGTCTGGGTGACAGAGTGAGACTCCAACTCAAAAAAAAAAAGGAAACATGTTGTTAAGCCGGGCTCAGTGGCTCAGCCTGTAATCCCGTGCCTTTGGGAGGCTGAGGTGAGTGAATTGCCTGAGCCTGTGGGTTTGAGACCCGCCTGGGCAACTTGGCAAGACCTCATCTCTACAGTAAATCAAAAAAATTAGCCGGGCGTGGTAGCGCGCACCTGTAGTTCCAGTTACTTGGAAGGCTGAGGCTGCAGAATCGCCGGAGCCCAGCAGGTCGAGGCTGCAGTGGCCAGGAGCGACCACTGCACTCCAATCTGGGCAACAGAGTGAGACTCCAACTCAAAAAAAAAAAAAAGAAACATGTTGTTATATTGCACATTTATCTACCTAGGAAATTCTTTGGAATATTTAAATGCTAGGGTGTGTGCACCTGAACAAGTAGGTGGCCAAGGAATGCCCATTTCTAAAACTCTTTGAAATCATTTATTAGCCATGTAGAAGGAAATGGGTACTCTGTGTTCCTGGAAGGGAATAAATAAAAAGAATAAAATCAGGATAAAAGGAAAGCTTTTGAAGTTTAACTTAAAGACTAATTTATGTGGAAAATAGGATGGCTTTTCTTAGTTGCTTAGTACATTTCTTGTATGAAATTGTGTCTGTTTTTTTTTTTTTTGTATTTTCTTACCCTGCTTTTATTATCCAGTTACTTACATGCCTTTTACAAGTATTATTCTTTAAAATAAAAGTATGGTAGCATGAGACTTTTGTATTTGTTTTTAAAGCTGCTGAGCAAGTGAACAAACCAGCTTTATTTTCTTTAAAATAGGCCATTGAAAGCTGTGAAGGCTTTTATTCTACACTTCTAGAAAATGTCAGTTGTATGCCAGCCTCTCTGCTTTGTGATTAATTAGCATAACCTGGAGAACTTAGTTTGGAAATGCTCTAATAAAAGGGGAAATTGAGACAGTATGTGGGCAGAGATGGAATAAAGGGTTACTTAAATACGTATTAGGCCTAGTCAGAGATATTGTCTGTTTTTTAATCTGCATTTTTCTACAAACTGAAAAAATCCTGCCTGACCAAGTTAAGTTTTACTGACTCTAAGCACATAGTAGAATAAATTTTATATGTGTGTGTGTATATATGTATTTTTTATTTTTTTTTATTTTTTATTTTTTATTTTTTGAGATGGAGTCTCACTCTGTCACCCATACTGGAGTGCAGTGGCTGCTCCTGGCCACTGCAGCCTCAACCTACTGGACTCCGGTGATCCTTCCGCCTCAGCCTCCCAAGTAGCTGGAACTATAGGTGCACGCTACCAAGCCCGGCTAATTTTTGATTTATTGTAGAGATGAGGTCTCACCAAGTTGCCCAGGCAGGTCTCGAACCCGCGGTCTCAGGCAGTGCACTCACTTCAGCCTCCCAAAGGCGCGGGATTACAGGCTGAGCCACCGAGCCTGGCTATATATATATTTTTTTGAGTCAGCGTCTCACCCTGCATTCCAGGCTGGAATGCAGTGGCATAATCATGGCTCACTACAGCCTTGACCTCCTAGGCTCAGGCTATCCTTCTGTTTTAGCCTCCTGAGTAGTTGGTACTACAGGTGTACACTCTCATGCCCAGCTAGTTTTTAGTTTTTTGTAAAAAGGAGATCTCACTATGTTGTTCAGGCTGATGTTAAACTCCTGGGCTCAAGTAGTCCTCTCACCTCAGCCTCCCAAGGTGCTAGGATAACGGGCATGAGCCACCACACTCAGCCCACTTTATTTCCACAGAGCTCAAGTTACTTTTTTTTCATGATATATAATGTTTTACTATTGACTACCTCCCACTAATTTTAAAAACATTTTTTACTCAAAACCAGTATGACTGATAAGTTCTCTAATTTTTTTCTCTGTGATTACAATTTAAGATAGTTTCCTGTAATTTTGTGTATAAGTCACTGTATAGTAGACTCACAAAGGAGTTATTTTCTCAACAACAGTCCTTATTATAAAGACTTGGCAATAGTTCTGTAGCTGTGAGGCTTTTGAACATATTGCTTATATTTCTCCAGATTTAGGTTAATCTGTAAAGTTCATTCCATTATTTAAATGTTCCGAAGAATTCCCCCTCAGCTAGTATACAGTTGTCGTCTTCTCTATACTATAATAAAAAACTCCCTAACAAAATATATTTAAGAAGAAAAATAATAGGAGAGCAAGATAATTGTATCTTTTTATGAGCTCATCAGAAGAAAAAGTTTGCCTTCATTGTCAAATTGTCAAAGTTAGCATTGGTTAGGTACCCAAGATCATCAGAAAATCATGCTTACTTTTTAATAGTTAACTATTGTATGAATTCACCTTCTTACAAATCCTTCCCAAGAAATTAGAAAATGATGTCAAACACTGGCATTGAATATAGGTAGGACTGGGGAAATCAGCTGTTGTATAATATTTTTCCGACATGTTATAACTATCAGTTTAATGAGTGCTTGCTTGTGCTAGGTATTTTACTAGGCATCTCATATACAACATTTCAAATAACCCTTTCAGAAATTATTTGAAGAATCTAACTTATTATCATTAAAAGTAAAAAAAACTGAGGCCCAGAAAGGTTAACTGACTATAAGTAGTAAACAATAGCTACCATTTATTGAATATTTATTAACTGCCCTTTATTGTGCAAAGCACTGTATACATGATTTCATTTAAGTTTTGAAGTAACTCTGTGAAAAGGTAGTATTATCCACATCTTATAGCTGGCTGTATAATCGAGTTCATTTCTTTACTGTCATAATAACTGTTTCTAGAAGGTAATTATAGTATTGTGTTGATTGCGAGCAAATCTGAAAGTGTAGGTCTTACTCTTTTTAGGTAAAACCCTTTTTTTCGAAACTGTTTTTCTTTTCAGGCTGTGGATATATGATAGGTAATGTGCAAACTTTATATAATCAAAATAAGATGACCTCATTTAATAGAATGAGGATGGTTTTGTTCTTTACTGTTTGAAACCAGATATCCTTAAGTCATTAAAGTTGCATGAAGTCTTGTATACTTTTTAAAATTTAGTTTATCTTGAAAGGATAGAAATAGAAATTCATGTTGGGGAAAAATAGTTTTAAAATGAACATTTTCAGCTGGGCTCGGTGGCTCAGCCTGTAATCCCATGCCTTTGGGAGGCTGAGGTGAGTGGATTGCCTGAGCCTGCTGGTTTGAGACCCGCCTGGGCAACTTGGTGAGACCTCATCTCTACAATAAAAAATAAAAAATAAAAAATTAGCCGGGCGTGGTAGTCTGCACCTGTAGTTCCAGCTACTTGGAAGGCTGAGGCAGAAGGATCGCCGGAGCCCAGCAGGTCGAGGCTGCGGTGGCCGGGAGCGTGCCACTGCACTTCAGTCTGGGTGACAGAGTGAGACTCCAACTCAAAAATAAAATAAAATAAAATAAAATAAAATAAAATAAAATGAACATTTTCCATTTGGGCAGAAAACTAACAATGGCAAATAGCCAGATTTATATTGGGAATTGACCTTAGGTGTACCATCTCATGCCTCAGCCCCCATCTACCAGTAAATCTGATTTTTACCCTTTGACTAATGATGGAATAATATTCCAACAGTTATTAAAAGAAATACTTTTGTCTGTGTCCTTATTTCATGTGGGTTTTCCTCTAATTTGCATATTCATGATACTCTGAGGCCAAGATTGTTCAGAATTACACTACTCTTTGCCAAGAAGATCTGGTGGTAGAGTGGAGTAATATATCAACACCCCCGCACAGTTTCATATGTGTGCTCAGTTTTAGAGCACAAATTGTGCTTCTGTCTTGTTTCTTCCTGACCCAAACTATGTAGTTCAGCCATATGTTAAGCTTCATCCCAGCTGGGGCCATGAGCCAAGTGATTCTTTGATTTAGTTTCTTATTTGAAAAGATCTCGTGAGATATAGGTATGACATGTAAAAATGTAGTTTTACCTAGAAATTTGAGGATGATTTTCAGCCAGAATAATTAATGCCCCTTTACTTTAATAAACATGTAAATGCTTCTTAAAAGCTTACTACTTTTAAATAAATTCCTCAGAAAAGTTAGATGCACTGGGTACCTTTTTGAACATACTGTCAATATGAGGTGATTTAGAGACTACATTTTCAGAAGGTTGGTTAATTTTTGTTCAAAATGTGATTTTATACTAGTGCATCTTGCCTCTTTTTTGGTTATATTTTTGCATCAAAGATAGAATATCAACCCTAAAACATTGTAAAAATGTATAATCCCATTCAACACAGCTATTCTTATGTTACATATTACTTAGCAGTTATTTTATTTATGCATAAAGTTGAAATTTAAGAGTATATGATGTTCTGGATTCTGCACCTTTCATGCTGAAAGTACAAACCTATAACAGTAAGCTAATGGACCATGTTATCAGATTGCTTTTCTTTTAAATTGTACCTGAGGAGAGGCATAGTTTCAACATAGGAGAGTAACAAATCATAGCCAAAATGTCCTTTTTGAATTGTCTTTGAAAACAAATCAACATAATATTTTATATACAGAAATGATTCTTGTAACCCTTAGAGTCTCATTTTTTTCTCTAAGTTGGAATCTGCATTTTGTATAGTTATTTCAATTTTTAAAAAAACTGTGCTAAAATATATGTAACATAACATTGACCACTTAACTATTTTTAAGTGTAGAGTTCGCTGACATTAAGTATATTCATATTGTATAACCATCACCACGATCCATTTTCAGACCTTTTTCATATTCCCATGCTGAAATTCTATATCCATTAAACACTAACTCTGTTCTCTTTTCTCCCCAGTCCCTGGCAACCATCATTCTACCTTCTGTCGTATGACTTTGACTACTCTAGATACCTTATATAATTGAAATTATGCAATATTTGTCCTCTTGTGACTAGCTTATTTCACTTAGTATAATGTCTTTAAGGTTCATTTATGTTGCAGCATGTGTCAGAATTTCCTTCCTTTTAAAGTCTGAATAGTATTCTACTCTATGTGTATATCACATTTTCTTTATTCATCTGCTGATGATACTTGAGTTACTTTTACTTTTGGAATTACTACTTTTGGACTACTACTTTTCTACTTTTCCTATTTTGGGGTTACTTCTACTTATTTTTGTGGATAAGTTACAGTGTATCAGTTTTAAAGTAATTTAAAAAGGCACTTTAAAGGTTTTTTGTTTATATTTGTTGCTGTTATAGTATTTGAATATAGTTAATATGAGCTTAATATTTTATTTCTCAACTACTTTCAGCTCTCAATTTCTGTTGTTTACTTTGCATAATACATAATATAATCCCACCTAAATAGGCCTCGTTCTGTCATGACAGTGATTTTTGGGACATAGTCATCTTAAAACAATGTGTCAGCCAGGCTCGGTGGCTCAGCCTGTAATCCCGCACCTTTGGGAGGCTGAGGTGAGTGGATTGCCTGAGCCTGCGGGTTCGAGACCCGCCTGGGCAGTGAGACCTCATCTCTACAATAAATCAAAAAATCAGCTGGGTGTGGTAGCGCATGCCTGTAATTCCGGCTACTCGGAAGGCTGAGGCGGAAGGATCGCCGGAGCCCAGCAGGTTGAGGCTGTGGTGGCCGGGAGCGGCCACTGCACTCCAGTCTGGGCAACAGAGTGAGACTCCAACTCAAAAAAGCAAAACAAAACAAAAAACAGTGTGTCTTCCTAGCTTATTTATATTGGTATAATATGAGTATACCGAAGAATGAAGAAATTGCCTTCATTCTTCTATAATAACACAAAAAATACATGATTACTGCAGAAGGTTTGGGAAACATAAACAACCTTTACCTTGTGATGACAACTATTAACTTTTGTATTGTAGTTTAGCAATTTTTCTTTATGTGTATATATGTACTTACTCAGTGTAGTTTTATACAGTATAACTATTACTTAATGTATTATTATTACTATTATTATTATTATTAATTTTTTTTTTTTTTTTTGAGTTGGAATCTCACTGTCACACAGACGGGAGTGCAGTGGCTGCTCCCGGCCACCGCAGCCACGACCTGCTGGGCTCCAGCGATCCTTCCATCTCAGCCTTCCAAGTAGCTGGAACTATAGGCGCGCGCCACCACGCCTGGCTAATTTTTGATTTATTGTAGAGATGAGGTCTCGCCAAGTTGCCCAGGCGGGTCGCAAATATTATTATTTTTGAGTCAGGGTCTCACTCTGTCACCCAGGCTGGAGTGCAGTGGCACAATTGTGACTCACCACAGCCTCAATCCCCTGGGCTCAGATTATGCTTCTACCTCAGCCTTCTGAGTTGCAAGGACTGCGGGCATATGTGCCACCATGCCTGGCTAATTTAAAAAATTTTTTTGTAGAGATGGGGGTCTCACGAGGTTGCCTAGCCTGGTCTCCAATGCCTGGGTTTGAGCAAGCAATCCTCCTACCTTGGCCTCCCAAAGTGCTGGGATTATAAACATGAGCCACCATGCCCAGCTACTTAACATATTATTAATACTTTTCTATCTTATTGAATATTTTCTTCCACCTTTTGTTTTCAGCATAAGTTATATCTCATTATATATAAAATTCATTTGAATCAGTCCTTAGACTTTTGGGTTGCTTCAAAATTTCACTTTTAGCCAGGCTCGGTGGCTCAGCCTGTAATCCTGTGCCTTTGGGAGGCTGAGGTGAGTGGATTGCCTGAGCCCGCGGGTTCGAGACCCACCTGGGCAACTTGGCGAGACCTCATTCTTTACAATAAATCAAAAATTAGCCAGGTGTGGTGGCACGCGCCTGTAGTTCTGGCTACTTGGAAGGCTGAGGTGGAAGGATCGCCAGAGCCCAGCAGGTCGAGGCTGCGGTGGCTGGGAGCGGCCACTGTACTCCAGTCTGGGTGACAGAGTGAGACTCCAACTCAAAAAATAAAAATAAAATAAAATAAAAATAAAATTTCACTTATATAAACAACTGTTTTTATATATAATAATTGTATGCATACATATAGATATTGTTTGCAGGGAGTCGTTTTTATATTTCTCTTCTTTCTGTGTCAGTAGATAAAATAATAGAATTATAGTAAACAAACTATAAATTTAAATTATGAATTTAGTAATCCTGTTAATTAAGGTAATATGTTTGCATATATTTATTCTTTTTCTTTAAGCAGGTTGGCAACATTGTACAAATCACCAAGCCAGAAGGAATCCACAGTACTGTTTCAGATCACAGTCAGTATTATTTAATTACAGTGGGATTTTGGTGTTGGTGGGCAGTAATTATCTGAAGAGAGCATTTACAAATTGCTTGTTAACTTCTGTAGGCAGCAAGCATATTTGAGGACAGCTTTTGATGCTTAGAACATTATCCCCAAAATAGTAGTATATACAGAATATTGTAGTCACAATTGGATTGAAATTTATTCTTAAGAACAGAGGAAATACTTATTTTGGGGTAGTGTGTTCCATGCCATATGTAATGTCAGGATATTAAAGATTTTAAAAGTCAAAGTTGTTGAGAAGATTTCCAGAAAAGAAAAAATACTAACATTATTCATTTTGATCTGTAGGTATTATAGATCTATCATAGCCACCAAATATAGCCCACTTTAAAATGTTAATTTTCCTGTGAATTTACATTATAGAATACACATTTTTGTCTGAAATATGTGTATTTATTAATAGTGTTGAGCCAAGTATATTCTTGGCATCTTTCTCTCTCTCTCTTTAAGTGAAAAAGGATTTATTGAGAGGACAGAAAAGCTCCTACAATGGAGGGGACCTGAGGGGGTTGCCCGGCATCTCATTTTTATAAGGACAAAAACAGAAATAGAAAGAGATTCTGAAACAGAATTATCCACTTAGTCTTTGCTCTGCCCAGGTGCATTTGAAATATACTAGATGGACTACTTTATTTTAGAGTTTTAATTGTAAAAATAAATTTGTGAAGTACTGAAGAATTAGTACATGTTCCTTTCACCTCTTCCGACTGAGCTATCATGAAGTTGGTTAGGACTATCCTTTAGAGAACATTTTATAATGCAGTGCTATTTCTGTGGGTGTGTATATATGTGTGTGTGTGTGTGTGTGTGTGTGTGTAAATAAGTATGTGTAAAATACTCAAATACAGCCCTGACTTGGACACCTGTCCATGATGTTTATCCTCTTCGTTCACAGTGGCTGATAAATTCTGTTTCAAGAACTAAGTAGCTTTCTTATCAGTTAATTTAAAACATTTGGATAACTAATCTTTATTTTAATTGTTTTAAAAGTATATTTGTGTATGTGAGTGTGTATACTTTATCTTGCAGCCTCAGGGATTTAGAGATGCTGTTGTTGCTACTGCGTGTTCATTGCAAACAGAAGGTTCATTCACTTCCCGGAAACGGTCACGAGAACCAGAGGAAGAATAATAACTCAAAAACGAATCTCAGCTTATGCAAACATATTGATGCTGTGAAGTCGATGTGTATAAGTAGTAGATTCATTACTTTAAAATATAAACACACACTATGGCATGAATGAATCGGGATTATGTGAAATGAATAAGGAACATACATAAGGATTATGATTTTCTAAAAAGTTTTTCTAAAGCAGTATTCTGCAATTATATTTTGCCCTGTTTTTGTTTTCAGTAGCATTCAGTATAGCTGATGTAGGTATTCTATTTCACAAATGTGGAAGGCTGATCTCAAGGCCAATCTTAATTGACCATTCAGACTGTTTCCTCCCTTTCTTTGCCAATTGCTTAGAAAATACAAGGAAGAAAAGATGTTTTTCATTTTTTTATTGTTTTTCATATATATATATAAAGTGTGTGTGTGTGTGTGTGTGTGTGTGTGTGTATGTTTTTTTTTTTTCTCCTAGTTAGAGTCTCACTCTTTTGACCAGGCAGGACCTCCAGGGCTCAGGCAATCCTTCTTCCTCAGTGTCCCAAGTGGCCGGGACTATAGTTATGCGCCACCACGCCCAGCTAATTTTTTTTTTGTTTTTTTTTTGTAGAGACAAGGCTTCACTATGTTACCCAGGCTGATCTTGAACTCCTGGGCTCAAGCAATCTGCCTGCCTTAACCTCCCAAAGTACTGAGCCACCACACCTGGCTATGTTTTTCTCTTTAAATGTAACTTTGATAATTCTTTAAAGTGACATATTTTTGTTATTATCAAGATAAGCCAGTACCATGAGTTAGCATATCATTATGTTCATTTTTATGGATAGGATACAAATTTAGATGACCAAACTGATTTTAGTGATCTCACGCCTAAAAGCTAAGCCATTTGTTTAGGTTTTTTTTTTTTTTTTTTTTTTTGAGTTGGAGTCTCACTCTGCCCACACTGGAGTGCAGTGGCACGCTCCCAGCCACCGCATCCTCGACCTGCTGGGCTCTGGCAATCCTTCCGCCTCAGCCTTCCAAGTAGCTGGAACTACAGGTGCGCACTACCACACCCAGCTAATTTTTTAATTTTATTGTAGAGATGAGGTCTCGCCAAGTTGCCAAGGTGGGTCTTGAACCCCTGGGCTCAGGCAGTCCACTCACCTCAGCCTCCCAAAGAGCGGGATTACAGGCTAAGCCACCGATCCCGGCTTCTTTAGTCTTTTATGTTATTTCAGAATGTTAAAGGGAGGACATTGGAGCTGTTACATCATGTAGAAATTGTTTGGAATATATATCTTCCAGAAAATCAGAATTCCAGATAAGTTCAGAATTATTCCAACTATTTATTTCTACTTTTTTGTTTTGTTTTAAGAGACAGATCTTGCTCTTTTGTCCAGGCTGAAGTACAGTGGCATGATCATAGCTCATTGCAACCTTGAACTCCTGGGCTCAAGTGGTCCTCCCAACTCAGCCTCCCAAATAGCTAGAACCACAGGTATGCACCACCATACCCGATCGTTTTTTTTTTTGTTGTTGTTGTTTGTTTTGCAGAGACATGGTCTTGCTATGTTGCCCAGGCTCAAACTCCTGGCCTCAAGTAATCTTCCCGCCTCTGCTTCCCAAAGCACTGGTATTACAGGCATTGAGCCATAATGCCTGGCCTATTTCTACAGTTTGAATCATAATGTCATTCATTCTAGAATTCTAGGTATTGTATTGATGTTTTCCTTTGAATAATCTTAACTTGCTTAAATACGTTAAAATCTTGGATTTTTATTTATTTATTTATTTTGAATCAAGAGTTTCTCTGTCTCTTAGGCTGGAATGCAGTGGCATGACCATGGCTCACTGCAGCCTTGAACTCCTGGGCTCAAGCAATCCTCCCATTCCAGCCTCCCAAGTAGCTACAGGTACATGCCACCACACCCAGCCAATTTTTGGATTTTTGAGTGGTTTCAAAATTAACTAAAAATATTTTGGCGCCTGGTTCTTAGTACTTTTCAATTCACTCATAAGATTGACTTTGATTCCCTGTGGGGAAAAAAAAATTTAAATAATTGAATATTATATACTGTCACAACTGTATTTTCTAGATTTTAGTGATAGGTAGCATCTTCTGTCCCAAACTAAACACTTCATTTATAAAATTTCTTCATTGTAAGTATTTGATTCCTCAATTGATTATATATAAAATAGTCATAGTTTACTGGGCCCTTTTAAGGTGAAAGCAGGCACTGCTAATAATTATACCAGTATATAAGATATAAATCAGGGCTATCCCAAGCAAATCAAGCATATTGTCATCCTAATTATATAAGACTAATGTCAAATGACTACTTTAACATAGAATGACTGATTGTAACTGTCTTACTTTTGAAGACTTTAAAGCATATACTTTTATTACAATTGATGCAGTCATCTAAAAAAATTAACCATCATTTTATATTGTCTGCTTAAATCATAAAATCAAGAGTATGAGGATGTCACAAGTGACAAATATTAACAGAAATTTATTTTCTCACAGTTGTGGAGTCTGGAAGCCCAATATCAGAGTACTAGCATGGTTGAGTTCTGGTGACAGCTTTTCTCCTAGCTTGCAGACAGGCACCTTCTTTCCACAGTGCATGTTCATGGAGACCACTAATCCTATCAGCTTAGGATCCCACACCTATGATCTCAGCTCTGTCTTCTAAAAGCTCTATCTCCAGATATACTCACATTTGGGGTTAGGGCTTCAATATACAAACTTTGAGGAGACACAGTTCAACCCATAGCACCATAAGGAACTTAAAAATACATTTTTAGGCCAGGCATGTTGGTTCATGCCTGTAATCCCAGCATTTTGGGAGACGGAGGCTAGAGGGTTGCCTGAGCCCAGCTGTTTGAGACCTCCTCTCTACAATAAATTAAAAATATTAGCCAGGTGTGGTGGTATATACCTGTAGTTCCAGCTACTTAGAGGGCTGAGGTAGAAGCTGCAGTAACTGTGAGCAAGCCACTGCACTCCAGCCTGGGCAACAGAGTGAGACTGACTCAGTCAAACAAATCTGCCTATATCCTAGTATATCATGTATTCCATGTAAGTAAATTTATCTAAGACAACTTGTAATGGTTGTGTAAATTTGTTTTTGGGAGTTTTGTTGTTACTCTGTTTTTAGTGTATAAACAATGGTTTTAATAAAATAACATTTTCTCCTGTTGTCACTTGAATTCAGTGTAAGTTCCATTTTAAAGAAATTGAAATTGTTTTCTATTAGTTTCCCATTGCTGCTGTAATAAAGTACCACAGATTTAATGTCTTAAAAGAACAAAAATGTGTTACCTTACAGTTCTAGAATCTGAAATCAGTTTCAGTGGTCTAAAATCAAGGTGTCAGCTGGGCTCGGTGGCTCAGCCTGTAATCCCAGCACTTTGGGAGGCTGAGGTGAGTGGATTGCCTGAGCCTGCGGGTTCGAGACTCGTCTGGGCAACTTGGCGAGACCTCATCTCTACAATAAACCAAAAGTCAGTGAGTGTGGCAGCACATGCCTGTAGTTCCAGCTACTTGGAAGGCTGAGGCAGAAGGATCATCGGAGCCCAGCAGGTCGAGGCTGCAGTGGCTGGGAGCGGCCACTGCACTCCAATCTGGGTGATAGAGTGAGACTTCAACTCAAAAAAAAAAATAAAACAAAATCAAATCAAGGTGTCAGCAGCAGGTCTGGATTTCTTCTGGAAAGCCTAAGGGAAAATTCAATTCCTTGTCTTTCTAGTTCTCAGAGGCTACCTGCATTCCTTAGCTCATAGCCCCATCCTCAATGCCATTGTGTAGAATCTTCCAGTCTCTCTTTCCTTCCATTGTCACATAGCCTTTTTCTCACTCTGACTCCTGATGGCTCCCTCTTGTAAGGATACTTGTGATTATACTTAGAAGCCCACCCAAGATACTCCAGGATACTCCCCCACCCAATCGTTAATCATATCCACAAAGTCCCCTTTGTCATGTAAGATAACATTCATAAAATCTGGGGATTAGGTTGTAAAAATTTTTGAAGAGCTACTATTCAGTCCCCCAAATCATGTGGTAATACAATTCAAGAAATACTGACCCTTGTGCGATACAAATACACATTAAAGTTTGAAAAAGCACCGTGACATACTTTTTTTTTCAAGTCAGAATCTCTGTTGCCCATGCTGGAGTGCAGTGTCACGATCACAGTTCATGGCAGCCTTGATCTTCTGGGCTCAGGCTGTAATTCCACCTCAGCCTCCCAAGTAGCTGGGACTACAGGTGTGTACTACCACACCCAGCTAATATTTTTCTTTTTGTGTGTAGATTATTTCACTTAGTGTAATGTTTTTAATGTTCATCCATGTTGTAGCATAAGAACTTCATTCTTTTAGTGGCTGAATAATATTTCATTGTTTGTATATGCTACCTCAGTCCCCCGTTATCCAAGGGGGATACATTCCAAGACCCTCAGTAGATGCCTGAAGCCACAGGTAGTACCACACACACTCTTTTTGCACACTTACTATGCACACATTTCTTTTTCCTTCACAATTTTATGGATAGAAGACTCATTTTTACCATAAATCTTAGCGACCTTGGCATACCATTTTTTTCTTTATTAAGTCTAAAATTTTCACTAAAAGGAAGCACTTTCTGGCTTTTCTTTGGCATATTCAAGTCATCAGCCTCATACTCTTGCCTTTGGGGCTATTGAGTAAAATAAGGGTGACTTAAACACAAAAACTGCCATACTGATACCTGACAGTTGACTCAATCACCGAGCCAGGTACTAAGTGACTGGCAGGGCAGGCAGCATATATGGAGGAACGATTCACATCCCAGGCAGGCTGGAGCAGGATGGTGCAAGACTTCATTAGGCTACTGAGAATGTCATGCAAGTTACAACATATGACTTGTTTATTTCTAGAACTTTCCATTTAACATCTTCTGACCTCAGTTGACCTCAGGTAACTGAAACCATGGAAAGGGAATCCACGGATAAGGAGGCACTAGGGTACATGTTGTTTATCCATTCATCTGTTGATGGACATTAGGCTTTTACATATATACATATAATATATATATATATATATAACAAGAGAGTAATAGACATTTGGCTTATTTCTAAAAGTGCTTTATTTTCTTTTTGAGTTGGAGTCTCACTCCGTCACTCAGGCTGGAGTGCAGTGGCACGCTCACGGCCACCCTAGCGTTGACCTGCTGGGCTTAGGTAATTCTTCCACCTCAGCCTTATAAGTTGCCACAACTACAGGTGTGTGCTACCACACCCAGCTAATTTTTTGATTTATTGTAGAGACGAGGCCTTGCCATGTTGCCCAGGCTGGTTTCAAATCCCTGGACTTTGGCAATCCTCTCATCTTGGCCTCCCAAAGTGCTGGGATTATAGTCTCAAGCCACCGCACCTGGCCTTTTACTATTTAAAAAAAAATTTTTAAGAGACAAGCTGTCGCCCAGCTAGACTGCAGTGGTATGATCATAGCTCAATTGCTACCTCAAATTTCTAGGCTCAAGTGATCTTCCTGCCTCAGCCTCCTAAGTAGCTGGGACTACACATGTGCCACCATGTCTAGATAATTTTTTCGTTCTTTTTTTTTTTTGAGTTGAGGCCTAACTGTTGCCCAGGCAGGAGTACAGTGGCGTGATCATGGCTCAGTATAGCCTTGAACTCTTGGGCTCAAGTGATCCTCCCACCTTAGATTCCCAAGTAGCTAGGACTATAGGTACATGTCACCACACCCAGCTAATTTTTTTGTTTTCTTGCAGAGACAGAGTCTTGCTATATTGCTGAGGCTGGTCTTGAACTCCTGGGCTTAAGCAGTCCTCTTTCCTCAGCCTCCCAGAGTACTGGGATTACAAGCATGAGCCACCACACCTGGCCATAATTTTTTATTTTTTGGTAGAAATGGAGTCTCACTATGTTGCCCAGGGTGGCCTCAAACTCCTGGCCTCAAGCAATCTTCCTGCCTTGACCTCTCAAAGCGCTGAGATTACAGATGCATACTACCATGCCCAGCCCTCTAATACTGTTTTAATTGCTTATACATTTATATAAGCAACATCTTTGTTTTCTGAACATTTTATGGACTTTTATTGTTTATCAAGTTTGGGCATTTGGTTTGTCTTTGGAATTTTTTTGAACTGTTCTATGAGCTTATGTTTTAGCCCTAATAGATTTATTTTCATTTGTAGATTTGCTATTTTTTCTCTCTAATTACCTTATTATATATTTCTTGTTAATAATGTTCTTCTTAAAATTTTTGCAACTAGTGATGACATTACAGTGTAATGTAGTAGAAAGAACACAGGACTAGAGTTGACAGACATGCATTCTAATTCCAACTGAGACATTAACAAGCCATGTCAAATTTGGCATCTTTATTTTCTCAAGTCTTTACCTCACCTATAAAACAAGATAGATCTAAATGATTGCTAAACTCATTGGTCTAAATTTTGTGGATTTTACTTTTGTAGAGGCATTAGTAAATGTTCACTTTAAATGATCAGTACTGGAAACATGAAAAAAAGTGAAATTAATACATTTTTATTTTCAAAGTCAATAATACTAGGGTTTCCATTGCAAAATATTGTGTTTCAATTTTGAGACATAATGTTGAAATGTTCTATTGCTTAAAAAAACAACAACAACATTGAGCTGCAGAAGAGAGGCTGGCTGTTTATAATATGTATTTTTAGTTAACGTCAGTGCCTAAATTTACTGTTACTATTAAAATTTACAGAACATTTTGCTCCCTCACAACTGATTTTGGCATAAAATATGTTGGCAAAATTTCATGTATTTTTGACCACAGTATATTCCTTTGCTTGTTTTCAGTTTTGGTTAACCATTGACATCGACCTTTTTATGTTTCAACTATCCATTTGACTTCCATTATGTGTAGTAAGATGTGAGTTTTTAAACACTATTACTCTGATAGTGATTTTATGTGTAGCGTAACTTATTTTATGAGAATAAAAGTGGGCTCACTTCAGAAAGGCTTAAGAAATCACAGAAATTATGTCCTACTTACTTTCAAATAAAAATGTAACACAAGATAAAAGACAAAAGCCAAGTAGCAAAGTAAAGAGAATTTGTATCAAGAACTCATATACAAAGGGGGACCCCAAAAAACCTCGGAATTTATTTATTAAAAATTGTGTATTTATTCTTACATGTTTAAACTTCAGTCACCTTCAAGGTACTCTCTCATGCAGTACATCTATTGAGATGTTTTTTCCACTGCTCAAAACAGTTTCTGAATTCATCAATTGTGATGCCTTTTAGTGCTTCTGTCGTTTTTGTGTTTCACCTCTTTCACATCTGCAAAACGTTTCCCTCTGAGGACTTTTTCATCCAGGGAAACAAAAAAAAGCTTCTCAGGGTGAGATCAGGTGAATAGGGAGGGTGAGGCATGGCGGTCATGCCATTTTTGGTCAAAAGCTGCTGAACACTCAGAGTGATGTGGACTGGCACACTCATAAATCACCCATCATGAATGGGCAAACATGTTGAAAATCTTCAAAAGAAAAAATTGCACTGAAGCTGAATGCAGCCTCTTACAACAATGCTAGCTGGTACACTGATGTCGATGGGTTCCTGGAACACTTACCTAGTGAGAGAAGCCTGCACTACTAGGGGTCTGCCTGTCAAAAGATAATTCCAGGCTTTTTTGGCTCCACCTCATAAATGAAGGCAAAGAAAAACTATTGATTGCATAACGCTATTGATGTAATGATAGGAAATATAACAGTTCTTCTAGAGAAAAAATATTTTCTGGTCTTTGTTTTTAAATTGTTTGTGTTTTAATTACATTTTATTATATTATTAAGTAATATTAGTACAGGATTTAAAATTGAAAAGCACAAGATTTAAAGTACAATAAGGCTGGGCTTGGTGGCTCACACCTGTAATCCCAGCACTTTGGGAGGCTGAGGCGAGTGGATTGCCTGAGCCTGTGGGTTCAAGACCAGCCTGGGCAACTTGGCGAGACCTTGTTTCTACAATAAATCAAAAATTAGCCAGGCGTGGTAGTGCATGCCTGTAGTTCTGGCTGCTTGGAAGGTTGAGACAGAAGGATCGCCGGAGGCTAGCAGGTCGATGCTGGGGTGGCCGTGAGCATGCCACTGCACTCCAGCCTAAGCAACAGAGTGCGTCTCCAACTCAAAAAAAAAAAAAATTGCTGTGTGACATTCCATTAAATAAATATACTATTATTTAATCACTTTTGTTGATGGATATTTATGTTGATTCAAAATTTTTTGAGGATATAAGTGATTGATCAGGATGGATAGGCATTTACAATTTTGATAGATGTTGCCAAATTACTCTCCAGAGAAACTACAGTTTATACCTCCACCAGTGATGTTTGAGAGTGGTTGTTTTTCATGCTCTTGACAACACAGTATTTTCTTTTCTTTTTGATAATTTGATAAGGTTTCTTTAAAATGACATGTTGACTGGGCACAGTGGCTCATGCCTGTAATGCCGGCACTTTGGGAAGCCTAGGTGAGAGGATTGCTTGAGCCCAGGAGTTCAAGACCAGCCTAGACAACACAGTTGACCTTGTCTCTGCAAACAATTAAAAAATTAGCTGGGTGTGGTGGTGTGCTTCTGAGTCCCAGCTATCAGGAGGCTGAGGTGAAAGGATCTCCTGAGCTCAGGAGGTTGAGACTGCGGTGAGCCATGATTTTGCCACTGCACTCCAACCTGGGTGACAGAGTAAGACAGAATAATAAAATAAAATGACATCTCATAGTGTGATTTTACATTTTTCTTGGTTGCGTCAGACTATCTCATCTTAATGAAATTAAATATTTGAATCATAATGAACTCATCTGATTCTCTTTTTTTTGAGTTGGAGTCTCACTCTATCACCCAGGCTGGAGTGCCATGGCACACACATGGCCATTCCAGTGTCAACCTGCTGGGCTCCAGCAATCCTTCTGCCTTAGCCTTCCAAGTAGCCAGAACTTCAGGTGCGCTACCATGCCCAGCTAATTTTTTGATTTATTGTAGAGACGAGGTCTCGCCAAGTTGCCGGGCTGGTCTCAAACCCACAGGCTCAGGCAATCCACTTGTCTTGGCCTCCCAAAGTGCTGAGATTACAGACTGAGCCACCAAGCCCTGCCCCATCTGATTCTATGTATACCAATTATCAACCCACTAGTACTTTGGTGACAGCCAGATCAATGCAAATGTCTTGTTTCCTTGGAATTAATAGTTCTCACTGTAAAATTCAAATATTGTCATTGTGATTTTTACACATTCTTGTGAGATTTGTGTTCGTTAATATTCTTCCATGTAATCAGATTTGGAACACTCATATTTCTGAGCCTTCAAATTCAAGTTGCTGAACTTTGTCATAAATTCATGAAGGTAAACATTGCTATGGTCACTTAAAACAAATTCTTTGACACTCTTCCCATCAGGAAGTGGGTATACTATGTTCCTTTCTTTTGACTCTAAAATGGGCCTATTACTGCTTTGACCAATAGAGTGCCATAGAAGTAACTCTACTGACATATGAGAGTAGGTCATAAAAGGATAGCACCTTCTGTCTTATTCACTAGGACATCTCACTCTTGAAGCCCTAAGCCACTTTGTAAGAAATCTGACTACTCTTAAGGCCATCATGCTGGAGGTGTTATGTGGAGGCATTACAGTTGACAGCTCTAGGTGAGCTCCCAGTCAATAGCCAGCATTAAATAAACTGCCAGTTTGGCAATATAATCAAATTAATATCTTGAGAAATATTTACATATTAGTCATTTGTCCACTCTTTTTTTCCAATATAAATGAAAAAATATAACGTAAGTCATCTCGGACTTACATTTGAGCCTTCAGATACTCTATTCTTAACTGTTATCTGACAGTAACTTCCTGAGACCTGCAAATGAGAACGACCTAGTTGAGCCCAACCAAATCACAGAGCTGTGAAATATAGTAAAATTGTTTTTCTTCTAGCCACTAAGTTTGGGGGTAATTTGTTTGGCAGCAGCAGATAACTGGAACAGTTGCTGGAGAGCTTCTCTAGGTGGGTTGCCAGATTTTCCCAAGTGGTGTCTTTAGATGCCTTTTTAGAATTTCAGATCTTCCTGTCCAGTGTCTTTTAACTTTTCCTGCTCATCTTCATTTCCACTGACATTACCTCCCATTACTTAACTGATTCCAGCCTTCAATCTCTCTTCTCCAGTCCATCCTGTATTCATATAAAGGAATATTTGCATTTTAAATTTTCTTAAAACACAATTTTTATGTTTCTTTCCAATTCAATATTTTTGTCAATACTTGGAACAAATAATTGCAATTCTATTTCTCAGTACAGCCTAGATCTAATCTTGAACTTTTGCCTGTAGGCTTTATAACCTTAAAGAGTCATGAAATTATTGACTTTTATTTCCAGCAATACAAAATTCCAGAATTTTATGTGACAATTTAAAAGAATATTTTAAAAATTAACAGTTTTATGTGTGAGGAGCTGACCCAAGTTTATATTTTTGCCACTAGTTTCCATATTTTATATTTTGATTTGCTGCCTTGTGCAAATAACTGCAGTATATTATACTGTTATTTGGTGCATGGAGGTTCATCAAATCTTAATCCTCAGCTTGCAGAATTATTGGAAACCATGTGTACTATATTGGGGCCAGATATGTCATTTATAGATCACTCTTTCATAAGGCAGCAAACTACTTCGTATGCCCAAATCATTTTCTTTCTGGAAAAGATGCATTGTGTCAGCATGGCTACCATGTGTGGTAATTGATAATGTCTGTGCCACATGGCTTACTTTTACCCTTGTCGGACACAGCTATTCTACCACCTATGATTACCATATGCTACAGCACTCTAGGTTAATGGAATCATTTCCATCTTCCCTTCTAGTCACAAATGTCATTGTGGCTCAATTCCATCAGCTCAACTAAGAATGAAGTATTCAGTACTATCTAAGCACAGAAGACACCTTTGTGAAGAGTTTTCATATTTAGTTGACTGTTTCATTTTCATTTTAAAAAGCAGCTGGGTTTTTGTTTTGTTTTGTTTTTAATGAATGCCCCCAAAATGAGGAATGGGCACCTGCTGACTAAAATAAGACATGATCAATATCACTCTGAATTCTTGCATGCCCATTTATTCCAGTAAATATAGAAGGTAATTAAAAAGTAGATGGCAATAAAGTTAAATTTTTACCACCATAAAGCACTTTTTGGTTTTTGTAAAGTGAAAACTAGTAGCAAAATTTTGAGATGGATTTTTAAAATAGCATCAATTCATTTTAGAAGAACCATTCATTACGGACTGAACATACCAAATGTGAGCCATTTATAGCACCATCATCAAATTACCATCAACCCCTGCCCTCTTCCCTCTTTTGTAAGCATGCCATTGTAAGTTAAAAAATAATTTCGGTTCCTTAAAGAACTATGCTAGATAAAAAGAAAAAAATGTTATTGTTAATGATTAAGACAAGAAAAAAAGTTAGAACCTGTTCTGGGGACTTCTTTGTTTTTTAAAACTGGTAAAATATGGTATAGTGCATGTGGACCAGTCATTACCTGATGTGAATTTTAATTTTGATGGCTTTGGATTGTTGCTGTAATATGACCATATTAGTTAGCAATAGAAAAGGAATAAAAATTATTATAGTAGTAATATTTTTGGCAACAAATGAGGATGATTTTAAAATTATATTATAGATCTGGGATGTATAAGAGGAGGAAGTTTCTACGGTACGCTCATGGCCACCAACAGCCTCAACCTCTTGGGCTTAGGTGAGCCTTCTACCTCAGCCTTCCAAGTAACTGGAACCACAGGTGTGCGCCACCATGCCTGTCTAATATTTTGATTTATTTGAGAGACGAGGTCTTGCCAAGTTGTCCATGCTGGTCTCGAACCCTTGGACTCAGGCAATCCTCTTGCCTCTACCTCCTAAGGTGTTGGAATTACAGGCGTGAGCCACCGCACCCAGCGATTACTTGAAAAACTTTTTTTTTTTTTTTTTTTTTTTTTTT
>NW_007247201.1:451396-456975 GCF_000164805.1 Carlito syrichta
TGGGCTCTGGTGATCCTTCTGCCTCAGCCTTCCAAGTAGCTGGAACTACAGGCTCGCACTGCCACACCCAGCTAATTTTTTATTTATTGTAGAGATGAGGTCTCATCAAGTTGCCCAGGCGGGTCTCGAACCTGCGGGCTCAGGCAATCCATTCATCTCGGCCTCCCAAAGTGCTGGGATTACAGGCTGAGCAACCGAACCTGGCTGAAAACATTTCTATGTGCTCAGTTTTTTCAGTGGTCAGGTATTCTATTGCTCCCTACAGCTTGACATCATAATCAAATTAATATTTTAAAAATGATTTACATATTACTTATCTTTCCAGTTTAAAAAAATATAAATGAAAAATACATATTAATATTTGAAACTTAACATTTATCATTAGGACTAGCCTTTAACATTTACATTGGCATTAATTTTTGGGCAACTTGATATGAGCTATATATACACTTCATTATTATACTCTCTCAAAAATATAAAATGCCAATATTTTATGTAAACATAAACTGTGTTTTACTATTTGAGATATATTAGCTTCAAATCACTCATTTTTTACAACTAGCATATTAAAATTGAGGAGTTTTAGAAATAGTATTTCTATTTTTGCCTATATATAAAATAGGCACTGGCCGGGCTCGGTGGCTCAGCCTGTAATCCCAGCACTTTGGGAGGCTGAGGTGAGTGGATTGCCTGAGCCCGCGGGTTCAAGACCCGCCTGGGCAACTTGGCGAGACCTCATCTCTACAATAAATCAAAAAATTAGCCGGCTGTGGTAGCGCGCGCCTGTAGTTCCAGCTACTTGGAAGGCTGAGGTGGAAGGATCGCCGGAGTACAGCAGGTCGAGGCTGTGGTGGCTGGGAGCGGCCATTGCACTCCAGTCTGGGTGACAGAGTGAGACTCCAACTCAAAAAACTAAAAAAATAAAATAGGCACACTATATAATATATAATAGAATATATCTAGACTTACATAACGAAGCTAATATTAACTGAATATAAGTTGAGAATTTATAGATTGTTCTTAGTTGCAAGCACCAATTATTCATATATCAAGTATTTTATTAACTTTTAAAAATTAATAGACTTTTTTTTAGAGCAGTTTAGGTTTATAGGAAAGCTGAGTTTAATGGACAGTTCTAATGTATGCCGTCTCCCCCACACTCACAGTTTCCCCTATTATTAACATCTTGTGTTAGTGTGGTACATTGGTTGCAATTGATGAGCCAATATCAATGCATTAACTAAAGTCCATAGTTTACATCAGGGTTCACTCTTGGCACACACTATGTGTTTTGAAAAATGTATAATGATATATATCTACCATTACAGTACCATACGGAATAATTTTCACTGTTCTAAAAATCCCTTGTGCTCTACCTGTTCATCCTTCCCTCGCTCCTCCTGAGCCTCTGGCAACCTGTTCTTCGAATTCTAAGAAATAATTTATTGCTAACTTTGCTTCAAATAAACTCAGTCTTCCAGTGACTCCTCTGGAGAGCTAAACTCACTTTAACTTTAGCTTAATTCATTTCTAGTACAAGCCATTTTATAGTTCCTTAAAGTATTGTTATTGTGTCAGTTGGGATACAGTTAAGGAAACAAAGAATTAAATACAGGAAATTGGTTACACAAGTGACAGAAGAGCTAAAAAGCCAAAACAGGATTACTTTCTTTGATTCCTAAAAGCCTAGGAAGCTAGAAGCTGTTACCATCCTTAAAGACAAATGGATGAAGTTGATGTTTTTGGAGCTCAGGGGTTGGGGTTGTTGGCAAAAGCTGGAATCCCAGTGGACACATTTTGGGACGAGGAAGGGAGCTACGGAGGAGATGCAGGGGGACAGGCTTTTCTCCTTTCCACCCACCTTTCAACTTCTTGTCAGTGTCTTCAAGTGGTAAATCCCAGTTGAAAGTCAGCTGTCACAGCAGCCTAGTGAATACAGCCCAAAAGGGTCAGCCCTCTTACAACACAGAGCAGAGCAAGGGAGGAGGAATGGATATTAGAGCAAAAATGACAAGGGCTGACACAGTAATCAATACTTTTTAACTTTATTTTTTGAAAGCAGGATTTATTGAGAGGATAGAAAAACCCCCACAGTGGGAGGGGACCTGAAGGGGTTGTCTACTTTTTAACTTTAAAAAGCAACTTTATTGAGGTATAATTTACATACAGTATACTTAAGTGCACACTTAGAAAAAATTTTTTAAACGACAGTCTTGCTATGTTGGCCAAGGTGCAGTGCAGTGGGTATTCATAGGTGCAATCATTTCACAATATAACCTTCAACTCCTGGGCTCAAATGATCCTCCTGCCTCAGCCTCCTGAGTACCTGGGACTATAAGCATATGCCATGTTGCCTAGCAATAATCTTTGAAAATGAATAAACCCATGTCAAATATGTAGTCAAAATATAGAACATTTTAATTATTTCACAAAAGTTCCCTCTTCCCCTTAGTCACACATTTCTCACCCCACCTCAGTCCCAGGAAACCAGGAATCTGCTTTCTCTCACTGTATAGGTTAATTTTGCCTGTTTCAGAATTTCATACAAATAGAATTATACAGTATTCTTTTGTGCTTGTTTTTTTTTTTTTTTTTTGGCTCAGCATGTTTTTGAGATTATCTATTTATCAGTAGTTTATTTTTATTCTGAGTAGTATTCCATTGTATGAATATATCAGTTTATCCTTTCACCTTTTGATGGACATCTGGGTTGTTTCCAGGTTTCAGTTATTGTGAATAAAACTTCTGTTAAGCACTTATGTGCAAGGTTTTTTGGTGTGTTTGAGGTATGTGTATGCATGTGTGTTTAGTGGATATGTTTTTACTTCTTACGAGTAAATATCTGGGAGAGGAATTGCTGGGTCATATAAAAAACCAACAGCTGGGTATGGTGGCTCATACCTGTAATCCCAGCACTTTGGAAGGTAGAGGTGAGCGGATTGCCTGAGCCCAGGGGTTCGAGACCAGCCTGGGCAACTTGGTAAGACCTCATCTCTACAAAAAGCATGCCTGTAATTCCAGCTACTTAGAAAGCTAAGGTGGAAGGATCACCTGAGCCCAGCAGGTCAAGACTGCATTGGCCATGAGCATGCCACTGCACTCCAGCCTGGGCAACAGAGTGAGACTGAATTAAAAAAAAAAAAAAAAAAAAGCCAAACTCAACAATTGTTTTTAATCTTATAGATATCTTACCATGAATGTCCATGAAAGGATATGGCACATTTCCTCCAAAGAGGTAAAGGTTAGAAGGAGAACAATTTGTATGAGGAAAAAATGTTAAAAACCTTTAAAAAATTAAAAACCTCTGTTACACATTAAGCTTTTCATAGCTCAGTTTTTAAAAGTAGATAGTAAGAAAGGAGACTAGGGAAGTGGAAGAGGAGAGAAACTGAAAAGGAAGGCAAAGTGATGCAAAATACTAAAAAGACTTCTTGACAATGGCAAAATCATCCTACACAGCTGCTCTGAGATCTCAGCACTGCTGTCAGCAACCTTCTGGCAAAGCTACTTTGTCAAATGGCTGCAATAGGATCTATATTGATCTTTATGAAGGAATATCTTTATTATTATAAGCAAACACGCCTCTCATTTATAGTAATAAGAGGTGTGGGCTTTTTCTTTTACTAATATTATTTCCCCAACATATATCACTTCCCTTTGATATGTGGGTTGAGTCATAAATTAATGTCACAAATAAATGTCATCTTGATGAGGGAAGCAACTACAAAGTAGGAAGGTGTAGCTTAATATGAACTGTTACAGTTGACAGCTACGTATTCTTGAACTAAATGTCATTATGTCAAGTTCTGAGATTTTAAACAGTTGCTGTAATATAAAATAATGGACATTTAGGTTTGCAGCCTAAAAAATTTTCTCAATCTTTTCCAGACATTCTGAAATGGAAATGAACAGGTGGATTGAAAACAAAGACAAATGAGGAATTTAAAGACTTTCTTGGCATCTCATGGAGAAGTTGCTCTACACTAATGATGTTTTAAACAAAACACATAAATACATTCAGCATGGCTAGAAACAGACTTATTGGATCTTTCCATTTACCTTTGAGAAAAGAATAGTTATAAAGTGCATTGCTTACTATATATTTTCTATCATGTATTATTTAATATCAAGCTAGGAGACAGAAAGGAACTCTATTTTACATGATGCCATAATGTACATCAGTGAACTCAACCCACTTAATCTTAAAATAACAGTATCAGGTCAGGGATTTAGAATACAGTATTATATGAAAACAGTTGGCAAAGAGACTCTCTTTCCTGCCATTAGTAACTGACTGGAAATGGTATTTCAGAACTTAAATCCAACTGAAACCCAGAAACAATAAATGGAGAGGACGGGGTAGATAATTTGTGAGAACATGTTTTTCAAAGTAGAGAAAGAATCACTATGTTTTTGCTGAATTATATGTTGCCATGGACATGGCAGTATGCAGTAATGATGCTATCATCTATACAGCTGTATAACAACACAGTCTTTTCCTCTCCCACTCCTTTTAGCAAGGCTTGAAAATAATAGGTTTGTATGTAGTTTGGTAAGAAAATTAGAAAAAAAAAAAAAAGAAAATTAGAATAATTTGAGTCATTTCAATTCCAATCTAAGAACAAAAAGAAGAATGGGGGGATGGGAAAGAAGAGCAAACAAATGTAGAAAAAATACACATTATGTAATAAAGTATAATATGCATTATGCAGAGACTAAAGAGGGGAGTCTTTGGGTGCTGGAAAACCAGTGGTTAATCCATTGAAATGGGTAAGTCCAGTGAAAAGAGACGGATCAACACCTTGTTGCATCAACTTGTGTGTGACCTTGAGTAAAGTCACCATGTCTTTAAGGCTCAGTTTTCTAATCTATAAAATGGAACAATAATGGTACCTCAAGGGATGGGAGGGGGACAACTTGTAAACTATAAAGAAATAAGGTGCTGTAGATATATTGCACCGTTGAATCTTCAGAGACAGAGAAGACAAGCAAGGAAAATTGGCCTAGAAGGCTTTGGAGACTAATGATCTGAGTTTTAATTCCAATGCCAAGGCTAGAAGTTTTGAGGCCTTGAGGCAAATACATTCCTATCATACATTTCACTCTCCTCTTTTAAAGGAATAAGAACACCACCACCTTCTTCACAGAATCAAGTGAGAGAACCTTTGCAAAGGAACCTATCACTTGGTAGATGTTTGAAGTCCCCCTATCCCAACTACTAATTTAGTGAGTGTCAGCAACAAAAGATGTTCACAATGTGGTATCTTTCAATAAATACGCGCAGGCAAGACAGCAACAGATAAGGAAACTGAAGCACGTAAATGCAATCCAAGTGGGAACCAACAGCTAGACTTGGGGATGTCTCAGTTCACTCTTTACCACGTGAGGCTAGGGTATCCACCCAATAAAGACATTCAGAGTTGGAGAGCGGGCGCGTCGAGTGTCCTTTCGACTCCGAGGACTCGACGGGAGGGACCCTGAAATTCTTAATTAGAACAGGTTGCCATGACGACGGTCTCCAGGCAGCGTGGGCTGAGCTCTCCGTAGGGATAGAGGGTGGGCCGCCGCTGGACCCCGCG
>NW_007247201.1:457646-481278 GCF_000164805.1 Carlito syrichta
TGCCTGCAGCAGCTCTACAAATAGTTAAGTAGCGGGGCTCGGCTGGGGGTGGGTCCCGCCGCGCGCGCCGGCCTCGAACGCGGCCCCTCCGGCCGCTCCAGTTGCTCTCTCTCCTGCTTCTCTCCCCCGCGCCCGCCGCCGAAAGCGCCCCCCCCGCCAGAACCCCGGCGGCGGACTGAGAGCTGCCCACGCCCGTCGCGGCCCTCGCGCTCCCGCCGGGCCCCGGGGGTTCGTCCCTTTCACCCCGGCCGCCCGCTCCGGGCTCCACTTCACGCGCCTTTCCCCTTCCTGCCTCGAGGGTCCTTCCTCCCGGTCTTGCTCTCCCTCTCCTTCCCAGCTCTCCTCTTCCTCCCACCCTAGCCTGCCTTTTCCCGGGCTGGGTGTCCTGTTGTTTGGCGGCGGAGACGCGACTCCTTTCTAGGCTGAGCTGCGAGGCGCCTACTGTGTAACCGCAACAACAATGATGCTAATACCGGCCCCATATCCAGATGAGGAGACCCTGGAGTAGATTTTCCGCCAGGTGCTCGATGTTGAAAGTGAAGCGCTCTTTAGATGTTTTAATTCGCGGAAGCCTAGCGTCCTGGTTCAGAGACATTTGGCAACTCATAATTGAGGGAGATAGGGAGGGCAGGTTAAGCAACATTTTCCCAGCGAGGCTTCAGGTGAAAGAGTCATTCATTAAAGTGGAAAAGTCAGGCTGTTTTGATAAAATTGCAATTAGGTGCAGTATTTTCAGTCCATTAAGTAGATGGGGTGGGGTGGGGAGAAAGCAGATGGCTTAGCTACACAGATGAAAGTCTAAAATAGAAAGGTCAAGGCTTTGCCTTTCATCCCAGTTCTGGTTTTTATGGGCCTGAAATAGAAACGGTTTACAATTGCGTTTCTTTCTAAATGGAATTGTTCCGAAATAATGACAGAGGAAAATACTAGCAAGTCTCTGAAAACACTGGTAAACCTAGGAGTCTTTTGCCATTCAGCTGATAGTTGTAATGAAAGGTGTTACTCTGGCCACCAAAAAGTTTACTACTGCAATATGCACTATAATTAAGCTTAAATTCATTTATTGGATTTTCTCAAAAAGCCTAAAATTTAAAAAGGATTGGAAAATATATCTGTTTTTGTCTTCATCCAAGCTAATAGACACCTGGTAAAATCATTTTCTTGTTTAAGCAATAGGGGAAAAGCATTTAACAAATCTCCGGTAGAAGTGGATGGTCTCAAGCTGTGAGCTATCTAAAATTTAATTCTAAAATATTGCTTAATTACCAAGGTTAATAATGCTTTTGGAGAAATGTAAAAAATAAAATGGCGTGTAATACCACCACCCAGAGATAAACAGTATTAACATTTCAGAATATTTTTTTTTCTAATATTTGTAAACTACCATAGAAAAGGGCTTATGAAATGTCATTTTTTACACTAAAGACAGTTAAATCTTCCTGTTTAAAATAAAATGGAAATGATTACCAAAGTGAAGGAATTTATCTCAGTATCAGACTAGTTCTATCTTGACAGTTCATTCTTACCTTTACAAATGCAGTTGGCTGAATTAAACAGAATTCAAACATTAGACAGTGTCCAAAACAAGGTCATTAATTTAGTAGTACAACCCTGAACATTTGCCATGTAAGAAGATTTCTTTTTTTTTTTTTTTTTAAACAAGACCTATATAAAGATGGTGGTAAGAAGATATGTGTTTCATTATTTGGAAGGGAAGCACAATTAATTTTGATGCACATATAAACTAGAAAAAGGATTAAAATGTAAGATGGTCATCTAGTTGAGAACAGATGTTTGGATTTGAATTAAAACTAGCAAAATTAAAGTTGGAAAATTTTATTTTACTTTCAATCAGAGGTTTCATCAGTTATGCTGTGTTTTGTTCAGAAGCTATTAATGTATTTTTATTTAAATATAAAATGGCTGGCTTGTTCACGTAAAGCTTGTCTCAGGTCCTTAACAGGTTAAAAAAACAGTTTTAAAAATATACTTTAATGATACTTTTGGTTTTTATTTTGTTTATAAAAGAAAGCATATGACTTAGTTACAAGAATCAGTATTGGAAGACTGTAGGGACAGATCATTTTTCCTTCCAACCACTTCATTTTACATTTTTCTCATAGATGAGAAAACTATGACTTCAAATTCAGAACTGACAATGATTTCAACATTTTTCACTATACTTGCTGAACCTTAAAAGTCTCCCTGATGTATTTGAAATATTGACTTCTCAGATTTCTTTTTTTTTTCTCTTTTTGAGTTGGAGTCTCACTCTATCACCCAGACTGGAGTGCAGTGGCCACTCCCGGCCACCACAGCCTCGACCTGCTGGGCTCCGGCGATCCTTCCGCCTCAGCCTTCCAAGTAGCTGGAACTACAGGCGCGTGCTACCACGCCCGGCTGACTTTTGATTTATTGTAGAGATAAGGTCTCGCCAAGTTGCCCAAGCGGGTCTTGAATCCGCGGGCTCAGGCAATCCACTCACCTCAGCTTCCCAAGGCGTGGGATTACAGGCTGAGCCACTGAGCCCGGCTGACTTCTCAGATTTCTTAGGAAATGCTTAAAAATAATTCTGATCATGAATATGTTGGAATTGCTTATTTGGGGAAAGTAAAAAAAAATTTTTTTCTTTGTATTTTCTCAAATACTCACCAACTCTGTTTATTTTGGGAATTTTAACAGTCTTTAGAAACTGTCATGCCTGTCAAATGGTGCTAAAATTCTAAATGAAGTTACCTGAACTATATATTTCCCAATTTGGTAGTTGACACTAGTGTAAGAAGAAAATAACACTTTATTTAATACCATTTTCATAAGTGTCTAGTGTGTTTTTGGTCAGTATTTTTAAAATATACAATATATAGCTGCTAAACATTGAAGTTCTTTGAAGGAAAAAAATTTAAGGTGTCTCTCGATAGTGTTTTCTGTATACACTAGTTGAAATTTTACTTTTTAAAAAAGTATTATAGTGACATATATTTCTGCATGTTTTGCTCTCTCGGGTTTTAGAATAAGAACAGCAGACATGTATCGTTCTTTATTTTGGTAAACTCAAAGCTCAGGACTAACTTATCTAAGCTGTTACTTAGATAAGTAAAGGATCAAGGTTTAAATGAACAAAATATGGCTATAACTAGCAACTTAAAAGTTTTTCAGGACAGTATTTTTTTTTTTTTAGTTGGAGTCTCTGTTGCCCAGGCTAGAGTGCAGTGGCATGCTCACAGCCATCCCATTGTCGACTGGTGGGCTCCAGCAATCCTTCTGCCTCAGCCTTTCAAGTAGCCAGAACTACAGGCACTCACTACTGCACCTGACTAATTTTTGATTTTATTGTAGAGACACATTCTGGTGAAGTTGCCTGGGCTAGTCTCAAACCCGCAATCTCAGGCAATCCACTCACTTCGGCCTCCCAGAGCGCTAGGATTACAGGCTAAGCCACCGAGCCTGGCTGGGACAGTATTATTTAGGGTAAAGTTTTTACCTTAAAGCTTCAAAATGGAAAATTTGTACTTACAGATTCCTCTACTAGGTAAAAATAACACGCAAGATTTTGAAAGAAAAATAATCATTTAAAAATGGCAAAAATTTCTTTGTAGATTATAAACGCTTTTTAAAATGACCATTTAAGCAATTTTGTTTTGATTTATTAAATCTCAAGAATCAGTAATAAATTCATGCAATACTTGAGAGCTGTTTTGCTGAATTGGTCTATCACTTGTAAATAAAAATTCCAGTGATTTGGAACCTTCAGCTACTAGTATAAAAATGACCTATGTTTTACTCTTATTTCTAAATTTAGATCTCCTAAGAGATTAAAATAATTTCTAATAGCTGGGCTCGGTGGCTCAGCCTGTAATCCCACGCCTTGGGAGGCTGAGGTGAATGGATTGCCTGAGCCCACGGATTCAAGACCCGCCTGGGCAACTTGGCAAGACCCCATCTCTACAATAAATCAAAAAATTAGCCGGGCATGGTAGCGCGCGCCTGTAGTTCCAGCTACTTGGAAGGCTGAGGCGGAAGGATCGCCGGAGCCCAGCAGGTTGAGGCTGTGGTGGCCGGGAGCGGCCATTGCACTCTAGTCTGGGTGACAGAGTGAGACTCCAACTCAAAAAAAAATAAATAATAAATAAATAAATAATTTCTAATGACATAACTATGATTTTTGAGATTCGTGAAAGATCCCTGACAAGATGAAGGTGAGATATTTCATAAATTTGAAATAATTTGCAAATAAAAATATATGATCCGGTCAGGTGTGGTGGTACACACCTGTAATCCCAGCATCTTGGGAGGCCAAGGTGAGAGGATTGCCTGAGCCCAGGTGTTTGAAGACCAGTCTGGGCAACATGGTGAGACCTCATCTCTACAATAAATAAAAACATCAGCTGGGCATGGTGGCAAATGCCAGTAGTCCCAGGTACTCAGGAGGCTGAGGTTAGAAGGATCACCTGAGTCCAGCAGGCTGAGACTGTGGTAGCCATGATCATGCCACTGCACTCCAGCTTGGGTGACAGAGTGAGACTCAAAAAAAAAAAAAAACAAAACACACACACACACACAAGCAACTGATCTTACAGCAGATATGACTATGAGGCTAATTGTGTGGGTTATACAGGTCAGTCCTAAGGATGAATCTATTTGTCTTAATTCAGAAGAAACAAATACTCTGAAGTATTTTTTTCTTTTTCTTTTTTTACCAGTAGACCAGCAGGCAAAGATGACGTCTTTATTAGAGCTATATGTCATCACATTTTCAGAACAATTGTTTCCTCACTAATTCATTTAGTCTGGTTTGGACTTCCCAGGGGGGAGACTGATATCCCAGCAGCCTGGCAAAGTTAAGTAAGTCCAGATGGTTTGCAGTATTAATGAGGGTGGGCACTTTAAAAATGGCTTGGGAAGAAAATAATTGGTTATAGACACTAATAATTCAGTTATGAATTCTGTGAAGCACTAATGACTTTGGGATATGTCAGAGCATCATTAAACTTTGTCTCATTTACATATGTATAAGTTGAAACATACACATACAAGTTATATAATATTCATTTTTAAATTACACATTTTTCTTATGAAAAAGTAATAAATGTTCACGGTAAGAAATGGAGAAAGTTCACAGAAGCAAAAAGAAGAAAACGAATACTATTCAGTGTTAATCATACTTTCCAGGTTTTTCTTCTGCCTCTCAGGCTACTACTTCTCTGTGAGCTTTGAATATCCCTTTAATATTGGTGTTCTGTCCTTGACCTTCTTCTCTCATCTGGTTGACTTATATGTCCCTAGTCAATATCAATCTCTCACATGACTTTGGTTATTGTAATTACGCTAAAGGCTCCCAGCTCTATCTCCATCCCTGCTTTGACTGCTAATAGAGTAACTCCACCTGGATGTCTAAAAGGCTCCTCAAACTGTCCAAAACAGAATTCAGTCCTCCAGCTTCCTCCACCATCCCCCAAAGCAAAGCCAAAACCTGATACTCTTACTGGTGGATGCATCCCTGACTTCTCCTTCCACCCCTCACATTCAGTCTTGTTTATTATAAATATCTCTTAAATATGTCTCTCTCCATTCCCACTGTCATTGTCATCTCTTGTCAGTCTTGTCCTTCTGCATTATGTTTTTCCCAGTGTAGCTAAAGTAATTACTCTGGAATGTAGATTATGTAGATTGTCTAGTTGTCATACTGCTTAAACATTTTTACCCTTTACCTGGAGTTAGCCAAACTATAAGGTTAAGGCCACAGTCCTCTAGACTGCCAAGTCTACCCAACATTTGTAAGGAATTAGGGTTCAACTACAAAGTTAGAAGAGTCCACTCAAGACCACCCTCATTTTTAACACCAACTACAAGTTTGGGGTTTCCTGAAACTACTCTCAGATTCAATAATTCACTACAAAGACCCATTGAGCTCACTGAAAGCTATTATACTTATGGATATGGTTTATTATAAGGACAAGCTAAAAATTAGAACCAGTTGAAGGAAGAGATGCCTAGGGTACAGTCTAGGAGGGTTGGAGATATGAAGCATCCATTGTCCTGAGGGATGTGTAACTCTCCCAGCATTAAAGCATGGCAATACAGACAGAGTATTATTGCCCACCCAAGAAGTTCACTGGAACTTTGGTGTTGTGTCCTGTGTTTTTTGTTTTGGTTTTATTTTAGAGACCAGATGGATGTCTTGCCATGTTGTCTCAGCTGGATATGAACTCCTGGGCTCAAGCAATCCTCCCACCTCAGCGGAGTTTTTATTGAGACTTATTGATGAATTGTACTCATGGTTGAACTCCGTTCCTAGTCCCTCCTCCCCAGAGGTCAGGCAAATACCTGTGGTCCAAGGGGCCCATCATTAATATTAAAAAACTGGGAGCAGCCGGGCTCGGTAGCTCAGCCTGTAATCCCGTGCCTTTGGGAGGCTGAGGTGAGCGAATTGCCTGAGCCCGTGGGTTCGAGACCCGCCTGGGCAGCAAGACCTCATCTCTACAATAAAAATCAAAAATCAGCCGGGCGTGGTAGCGCATGCCTGTAATTCCGGCTACTCGGAAGGCTGAGGCGGAAGGATCGCCGGAGCCCAGCAGGTCGAGGCTGCGATGGCTGGGAGCCGCCACTGCACTCCAGTCTGGGTGACAGAGTGAGACTCCAACTCAAAAAAAAAACAAAAAAACAAAAAACAAAAAACTGGGAGCAAAGTCTAGACCTCTCTTTGGACAAGGCCAAATTCCTTGCTACATATCCTTCATCCTCTCTCTTTCCTTTGCCCTCCAGATACCATCCAAAGGTAAGGGTTTATAATCTTACTTCAGGCGCCTTCTCTGGAAGCACTGGTCCACCCACTTCATCTCACCTCTACGTCTTAGGAACTACACTTCAGCTGTATTAAACGAATACATATTTGAATGTGTTGTGCTCTCTTTCACTTCTGTACCTTTGCACATAGGATGCTATTCCTTCTGCTTGGAATACCATGCTCCTTCAACACCCACTCCCACGTTCACCCCAATCCTGTGTTTTTGTTTTAGCTGGGGTGCCACTCTGTCGCCCGGATTGGAGTGTGGTGTCACATCATGGCTCACTGCAGCCTTGACCTCCTGGGCTCAGGCGATCCTTCTGCCTCAGCCTCCTGAGTAACTGGCAGTAGAGGCATGCACCACCATGCCTGGCTACTTTTAAAATTTTTTATAGAGATGTGGTTTCGCTGTGTTGTCCAGTCTGGTCTCGAACTCTTGGGCTCAAGCAGTCCTGCTAGGTTGCCGAGGCTGGTCTCGAACTCCTGGGCTCAAGCAATCCTACCTCAGCCTCCCAGAGTTCTGGGATTATAACCACAAGCTACCGTGCTTGGCCCCAGTCTAATTTCTTACCCGTTTTTTAGGTCTCCATTTAACACCACTTCCTTGGGAAAGCCTTTGCTCACCATCCCCACACATAATGAGTGAGGGATCCCTTCCATGTGCCTCTCTATAATACCCAGTGCTATTCCTCTTGTGAGTGCTTGTTTAATTCATTATTTTTTGTCAACAAATATATTTCCTTCACTAGACTAGTTTGTCTTCAAAGTGAGGTGTACCTAAAATTATACATTGGAGGTGAAGGAAGAAGATATTAAAGTCTGTTATTTGTATATAAAATATGAGATAAAGCACTAATAATATTTGATACACTTATTGAGATTGACTTCTTGTTCTGTATGACAACTAATTTTATGTGATGCATGATAAATTAGGTATGCTGAGGGAGTGCAAATTCCTTAGCTTGGGTGTTGACAGTTGTATCTTTTCACCAATTTTTAGGACATTATAAAGTGTTACAATTTACCTGGGCCTGATTAAAAGGATTTATGGATTATATTTCCTACTTTAAACAAAATTAACCCTCATGAAATGGACAATTGTCTTTAAATAGTTCTACAAAGAAATTATGGGTTGAACATAATATTGTTAATGCAAGCATAAGAAACAAGAGTCTATAGTTCTCTCATCTTTAGTTACCTTAGATTTTTTAAAAAAGATGATATTGTATTTGATCAGAAATCAACAAAAATGGAATTATTAAGGAGAAATTAATTATTATGTTAAATATGGGTGTATGTTAAATACAGTGCTCCCAGGGAAGGCTTATGAAGTGGATTTTATCTGGAGGGCAATAAAGAAATACTGAAATATTAGTGTGAATGGTGTGTGTATATGTGGGTGCTTATGTATATATGTGTGTATATATAATATATAAAATAAATATTCATACATTGAGGGACTCATAATGGTCACATTTTTTGATAAAGTGAGCAAATGTTTGGAAGGAATTGCATTACGTTACTAGCTTCTTGCTTGCCATCATATTCCCAGATCCTACAATGCCAGACATGTATAAGACATAATAAATATTTGCTGATCCAATGATTGAGCTAAGAGGGTTTAAGAAAAGATAATTGGTTTATTATTTTAAACTTTAAAAAACTTAGTAAGTTTTAATAGTATCAAACTTTCTATTATACAAAATTTAAACTATATAAAAAAATAAAATAGTGTATATATCATCCAGCCTCAGCAATTATCAATCTTATTTCATCTATATCCTAATCATATCTCTTCACCTTCCATTATTTTCTATGTAATCTTTAAGTGCACAATCAGTAACTTAATCACAATTCTGTTGGGCATTTGTAGTGTTACAAAGTTTTGGTTACTCTGAGAACATTGTGATGGTCATCTTTTGAGCAAGTCTCTGATTGTCTTAGGATATATTTCTAGTGTTGGGATTGCTGTGTTAAAAGACTTAAGGCTTTTGATATATAGTTTTAAAATGTCCTCTAACAGTGTTTTACTTGTTGATCCTGTAAGCAAGTATTTGTACAAGAAAAAGATTGTTGGTATTAGAAAATAATTTAAACATTTGAAAAAAAATAACAGAATAATAAAATAAATACCATCATCCATTTTTTTTTTTTTTTTTTTTTTGAGTTGGAGTCTCACTCTGTCGCCCAGACTGGAGTGCAGTGGCCGCTCTCCCGGCCACCGCAGTCTCGCCTGCTGGGCTCTGGCGATCCTTCCGCTTCAGCCTTCCGAGCAGCCGGAATTACAGACATGCGCTACCAGGCCCGGCTGATTTTTTTGATTTATTGTAGAGATGAGGTCTCACTGCCCAGGAGGGTCTTGAACCCGCAGGCTCAGGCAATCCACTCACCTCAGCCTCCCAAAGAGCTGGGATTACAGGCTGAGCCACCAAGCCCGGCTACCATCATCCATTTTTAACAAATTATCATAATTATGTCAGATTTTTTTTTTTTTTAAGTAGGAGTCTTACTCTGTCGACCAGGCTGTAGTGCAGTGTTATGTTCATGGTCACCATAACCTCGACCTGCTGGGCTCAGGTGATTCTTCCACCTGAACCTTCCAAGTAGCTGGAACCACAGACGCATGTCACCACGCCCAGCTAATTTTTTGATTTATTGCAGAGACAAGGTCTCGCCAGATTGTCCAGGCTGGTCTTGAACCCCTGACTCAGGCAATCCTCTCACCTCCGCCTCCCAAAGTGCTGGGATTACAGACATGAGCCATCGTGCTCGGCTTATTTCAGATTCCTTTAAGGAAATAAAATATTTCATGTAGTAACTGAGACGTTGTAACTCTCTTCTCTGAACCCATTCCCTTTTCATTCTTCGCAGAGGTAACCTGAGAATTCTGGGAATGTGTGTTTCTGGTCTGTTTTTTATATTTTTATTACATGTGAATTTGTATGGTCAATATATAGTGGGGTTTTTGGTTTTTGGTAACTACCTATTTTGAGGCTAACCTTTTTGAGTTTTTTTGTTTGTTTGTTTTTGTTTGGTAGAGACAGAGTCTTGCTGTATTGTCTAGTCTGGTTTTGAACTCCTGGCCTCAAGTGGCCTCAACTCCCACCTCGACCTCCCAAAGTGCTGAGATTACAGGTGTGAGTCACTGTGCCTGGTGGAGGCTAACCTTTTTTTTTTTTTAAATCATGTTAATACATGTAGATCTAGTTCTTTAATTTTAGCTACTACATATCATTCTATTGTATGATTATACTGTTTGTTTAAACAACCTCCAGTTGATGGACATGTAGGTTGTTTCTAATTTTGGGATATTTCACATATGCTAAGTTAATACTAGCTGCTGTAATGGATAAATCCCCAAATCTCAAAGGCTTAACATATTGTTAGTTTCTTTCCTTTTTTTTTTTTTCTTTTTTTTTTTTGAGTTGGAGTCTCACTCTGTTGCCCAGGCTAGAGTGCACTGGCATGCTCACAGTCACTGTAGCCGTGACCTGCTGGGCTCAGGCAATCCTTCTGCCTCAGCCTTCCAAGTAACTGGAACTATAGGCATGCACCACCACACTGAGCTAATTTTTTTTATTTATTGTAGAGACGAGGTCTTGCCAAATTGCCCAGGCTGGTCTCAAACCCCTGGGCTCAATCAATCCTCTCACCTCAGCCTCCCAAAGTGCTGGGATTACAGGAGTGAACCACCGCTCCAGGCAGTTTTCTTGCTCATATATAATCCTTTCAGTGGAGAAGAAGGAGCTGTGCTCTTTGGAGTCATTAACGAATCTGGGGTCTGTCATTGTCAATCTATAGTTTCCAAGTTTGCTTTAGGCATCAATATCCGTTCAACAAACATAAGAAGAGAGTAGAGACTGATGTTAGAAGTTTTTTGTTTTTTGAGATGGATTGTTACTCTGTCACCCAGGCTGGAGAGCAGTAGCACGTTCATGGCCACCGCATCCTCAACCTGCTGGGTTCAGGTGACCCCTCTACCTCAGCCTTCCAAGTAGTTGGAACCACAGGTGCGTGCCACCATGCCTGGCTAACTTTTTGATATATTGTAGAGACGAGGTCTTGCCAAGTTGCCCAGACTTGTCTCCTGCACCTGGGCTCAGGCAGTCCTCTTACCTCTGCCTCCCAAATTGCTGGGATTACAGGCGTGAGCCACTGCGCCCAGACTTGTGTTAGAGGTTTTCAAGGGCAAATCCTTAGAAGTGGCATACATCATTTCTGTCATGTGACACCACTTGAGGCCTACATTCCCAACAAAAGGGACTGGGAAATGAGTCATTGGTTTGGCACTAAATTCCAAGAAACAACTTTACGCTATAGAAAATGAATACAAAATCTTGGTGGATAACTGGCTGCCTCTGCCCTCCAAATAATGTTTGGAACTGTCTCTTTGTACATATGTCTGCAGGCTTCTTGGGTATATATCTAGAAGTGAGATTGTCAGTTTGATATTATTTACATTTTAAATGTATTAGATATTGCCAAATTACTTTGTTCAACAGCATTGTATGAGGGGTCTGGTTTCTCAATGTTTTTGCTACTATTTGAACTGCCATACCATGTATTTTTACACAGCTATGTGCTATTATTGCCACTGAACTATGTGGGAAAGATAATACTTGTAACTGACTGTGATCTTGGTTTAGGGCATTTTAGAAGAGTGGACACTGCCTAAATGTCTAGACCAGTTCTGTCCAGGAATATAATATGAGCCATATATAGTTTTAAAATTTCTATTAACCACATTTTAAAAAGAGAAATGAAAGAGGAGAATTTAATTTTAATAACTTATATTTTAGCCGGGCTCAGTGGCTCAGCCTATAATCCTGCGCCTTTGGAAGGCTGAGGTGAGTGGATTGCCTGAGCCCACAGGTTCGAGACCTACCCGGGCAACTTGGTGAGACCTCATCTCTACAATAAATCAAAAAATTATCCAGGCGTGGTAGTGCGTGCCTGTAGTTCCAGCTACTTGGAAGGCTGAGGCGGAAGAATCGCTGGAGCCCAGCAGGCGAGGCTGCGGTGGCCGGGAGCGGCCACTGCACTCCAGTCTGAGTGACAGAGTGAGACTCCAACTCAAAAACAAAAAACAAAACAATACAAAAAAGTAAATAACTTATATTTTGTTTAACTCAATGTATCCAAACTATTACCATTTCAAAATATCCAAATTAAAATATTAATAATATATTTTGCAATTTTTATACCAAGTTTTAAAAATCCTGTGTATGTTTTGCTTACAGCACATCTCAATTGGTAGTATCACATTTCAAATAGTTAACTGTATGGGACTAGGGATTACTATAATGAACAGTTCAGATTTAGACTTACTATAACAACCCCCCCCCCCAAACAACTACAAGAGCGAAAACTTTAATTCTGCAACATAAATCTGACATTTTTTTTTTTGAGTTGGAGTCTCACTCTGTCACCCAGACTGGAGTGCAGTGGCCGCTCCCGGCTACTGCAGCCTCGATTTGCTGGGCTCCGGCAAGCCTTCCGCCTCACCCTTCCAAGTAGCTGGAACTACAGGTGTGCACTACCACACACGGCTAATTTTTGATTTATTGTAGAGATGAGGTCTTGCCAAGTTGCCCAGGCGGGTCTCAAACCCACAGGCTCAAGCAATCCACTCACCTCAGCCTCCCAAATGGCTGGGATTACAGGCTCAGCCACCGAGCCTGGCTTTAATCTGACAATTTAAAAATCATTTTAAAGGTGTCTCATCACAGTCACCAAATACATGTTTACTTAGCCTTTGGAAGATTAGCAAGTTGAATTTATTTTCCCTAGATTTCTTTCTATAAGTAGATAATAAATTGATTTAGATTTAAATTACTGAATTTTTAATTTCTCCTCACAATGTTTATGGAATGGCAGATGAATGTAGTTTTCTATTTTTGTGTAGCAACTTAAACTTAGTGGTTTAAAACAACACCCATTTATTATCTCACAGTTCTGTAAGGTTAAAATCTAAGCAATTTTGGTCTGGTGTTCTGCTGAAGGTCTCACAAAGCTGAAGTCAAGGTATCAGCTATAAGATTTGGGGGGAAAGTTCACTTCAAAGCTCATTCCAATTGGTACCAGAATCTCGTTTCTTGTTGTAGGTTTAATATAAACTGTTTTCCTACTGGCTGTCAGACAGGAGCTGATTATCACTCTTAGAGGCCACCCACCTTCCTTCTCAAGGCTCACTCCATCTTCAAACCACCACTGGCATATGGAGTCCTTCTCATGCTTCAAATCTCTCAGGGTCCTCCTGCGGCCAACCAGAGAAAGTGTTTTGCTTTTAAGGGCTCATGTGATTAGATCCAGCTTACACAGCTAATCTATCTGTCTTAAGGTCAACTTACCATATAACATAACACAATCATTGGAGTGATATCTCTTTAATATTCACATTTCAGTGATTAAGGAGGGGGCATCTTCGGGGGGCCTTTTAGAAGTTCTGCACACCACAGCAGAGAAGCAAGATGGAAGAACATTTTAGTTATTTTGTATAGAGGGCTTTTAAATTCACTTTTATTTTATTTTATTTTTGAGTTAGAGTCTCACTCTGTCGCCCAGACTGGAGTGCAGTGGCAAACTAATGGCCTCTCCACCGTTGACCCATTGGGCTCTGGTGATCCTTCTGCCTCAGCGTTCCAAGTAGCCAGAACTGCAGGCATGTGCTATCACACCTGGCTAATTTTTTTGATTTATTGTAGAGACGAGGCCTCACCAAGTTGCCCGGGCTGGGCTCGAACCTGCAGGCTCAGGCAATCCACTCACCTCAGCCTCCCAAAGAGCTGGGATTACAGGCTGAGCCACCGAGCCCAGCCTTAATTTCACTTTTAAGCGAAAACAAAATACTTTGCTCATTTCTTTTGGTTTCCGTTTCCATCAACCTGATCCAAGTTACCATCAGCTCTTAGCTGAGCTTGAGTGCTTAACTGGTATTTCTGGTACTGCATTTATCTCCCTTCAAACAATTTTCTATACTGCAATCGGTGTGCTCTTTTAAAATTGGATGTAAATTGTATTGCTTTTCTGCTGAAAACCCATCAATGTCTTCAAGTTGGAGTTAGGGTATAATTCAACATGCTTGATGAGGTCTATGGGGCCCTACCTTTTCCTTCTGGCAAATTTATCTAGTCTCACTTCAATCAACCTCTGTTCTTGATAAATTTCTGTGCTCCAATCACATGGTCTTGATTTAGTTCCTGGAACCTGCCATTCTTTCCTGCCTCAGGGCCTGGGCACATTTGTTTTCTCCTTTTCTCCAACTGTCTGACTCAACCATTAGGTCTTATTTTAAATATCTCTTCCTCATAGATGTGTTTCCTTACCTTTCTTTTCAGTTTTCATAGCATCATTTGCTTTTTATGTATATCCACTTATCACTATAAGAGGGAGTGTGTGTGTGTGTATTGTGTGTTTTTTAATGTCTCTTCCCCATACTGAGGGCAACCTTTGTGTATCTAGCACTAGTACAGGTCGTAACACAGTAAACTGTCAATGAATGTTTGTTGAATAAATGAATACAGCTTCAATTTTTCATCTGGTCAGTCCACCAGAGTGTTTTCTTTCTGGATTTTTATAGGATTTTCTCATCTTTCTCTCTTTTTTTTGAGACAGAGTCTCACTGTCACCTAGGCTGGAATACAGTGGCACACTCACAGCCACCGCAGCCTTGACCTGCTGGGCTCAGGCGATCTTTCCACCTCAGCCTTTCAAGTAGCTGGAACTACAGGCGTGCACCAATACAGTCAACCAATTTTTTGATTTAGTGTAGAGATGAGGTCTTGCCAAGTTTCCCAGGCTGGTTTTGAACCCATGGGCTCAGACAATCCTCTCACCTCGCCCTCCCAAAGTGCTGGGATTATAGACTTGAGCCACCACGCCCGGCATGAGAGTATTCTTAATTCTTCATGTATATTTTCGCTTACAACTTTACCTTCTAGTGTATAGCTCTGAGAAAGACCCGTTTAGTACTTCCTATCTTTTCCTATCTTTCTTAATTTCACAAAGAAAAAGAAGCAAAAGACAAATCTGGTTAGAAATATCAAAGACAATTTTTTTTCTGATGACTTGATTCCATAAGGATCTCTAAGATTACCATAGAAACATTACCATTGTTGTCTTTTATGGAGTTGAAGTTTGATCCTTATAATTTTTTATTTATATTTTTTCTACTTTGTGAATCTAAATACACAATCTAAAATCCCAATTAGCTGTTTTTTTGAGAAGTATATTGTACTATAGCTGACATTCACCTTTGCTTAAAAAAAACAACAAAAGATAAAATGTGATGCCTTAAAATTATATACATATGTGTGCATATATGTGGTGTTTTTCAAAACGTGATGAGGTATATGATATATAATGTATATATACATATGTATAAAATTCTTAGACTAAAACTCTAGAGGGCAAGAATTATGTTGTAAATATGTTCTTTATTGAACCTAACATATTACATAAATGTGAGGAGTGACAATTATTAAGTCAAGCCATCACTAATTTTTGCAAAAGGAATAATCTCTGAAGTTTTGGGATGTGATTTCAGGCAACTCAATAATTATTAGTTCATATAGTCTTGATTTGAGGCAACTTATGAAGTTTCATCTACTACTTGGAAAAATACTAGTCTTACTATTCACAGTCTACTTCTTTCTTTCTTTTTTTTTTTTTTTTTGAGTTGGAGTCTCACTCTGTCACCCAGACTGGAGTGCAGTGGCCGCTCCCGGCCACCACAGCCTCGACCTGCTGGGCTCCGGTGATCCTTCCGCCTCAGCCTTCCAAGTAGCTGGAACTACAGGCGTGTGCTACCATGCCCGGCTAGTTTTTGATTTATTGTAGAGATGAGGTCTTGCCAAGTTGCTCAGGCAGGTCTCGAACCTGCGGGCTCAGGCAATCCACTAACTTTAGCTTCCCAAGGCGCGGGATTATAGGCTGAGCCACCGAGCCGGCTCACAGTCTACTTATATGTAATCCTCCCTTACATATAATTAGAGGAACAAAAATTTTTTTTTTTTAAAGCAGGATTTATTGAGAGGACAGAAAAGCTCTCACAGTGGGAGGGGACCCGAGGGGTTGTCCCAAAAATGTTTGCAACTTTTCAGAGACACATGGAAAGATAACTATGCATCTATAAACAATTTTCAGTGTTTTAAAATAAATAAGAGCAATTGTGTATTAAAAACGTCTTTGCCTGGGTATGCTCTAATCTTGAATTGATAAATATAAATATCTTTCTATAAGACTTAGTCAACAATGTAAACCTGCAGAGGGTTGGCATTGTCTGCTTCCCAAATAACAATTGTAGTCAGTATGATAGTAATAAGCATTTCCTGTTTCTGTTGCTGCTATGCACTACATTTATTGAGAGCTTGTTTAGGCACTGGTTTATATTTATTACCCCTTTTTTTTTTGTTTGTTTTTGAGTTGGAGTCTCACTCTGTTGCCCAGGCTGAAGAGCAGTGGCACACTCACAGCCACCGTAGCCTCGACCTGCTGGGCTCAGGCAATCCTTCCGCCTCAGCCTTCCAAGTAGCTGGAGCTACAGGCACGTGCTACCATGCCCGGCTAATTTTTTTATTTACTGTGGAGACGAGGTTTTGTCATGTTGCCCAGGCTGGTCTCGAACCCCTGGTCTCAGGCAATCCTTTCGCCTTAGCTTCCCAAAGTGCTGGGATTACAGGGTTGAGCCACTGCACCTTGCCTTATTACTTTTAATCACAAAAAGTATATGATAAAGGTTTTATTATTAACTTATTTGCAGATGAAAAAGCAGAAGCACAGAGATTTTAAAGAACATATTTTCACCATCCCTGGTGCCACTAGGGCATTAACTTAGGCATTCAGACTTGAGAATTTATAGTTACAATGTTCATTTTATAATTCTTATGCTACATTATAAACATCTTCTACAGAGAAAAAGCCCAATAAAGATGCAAATGTAGAAATTGCTTGAATTTGACCACTGCCATTTGTTTAGTTCAGGCTTTTATCACTTCTTGCCTCGATTAATTTAGTAGCTTCTCAACTAATTTCCCTGCCACTAATCTCTTTTTCTTCTGATCTAGCTTCACTGGGCTTTGCAGTATTATTTAATTCACTGTGATCACATTCATATGTGATATCATGTTATTTCCTACCTTTCTGCCTTTGTAGATAATGTTCCTTCTGCATGGAGCATCCACTTTCTTGGCTAACTAGAACTAAACTGTCTCTAGCAGGGAGGATGTTTGGGTTTTTATTTTATCTTTCACTCAAGTAAGTATTTTGCCTCGGGTGATACTATAGATAAAAATCAGTCTAAGGTCTTTACACCAAATATTTATCAAAACTCTTGCCTCTGTTGGAAGAAAAAGTTAACAATTGGTGCTGCTTATTAAAAACATAGTTTAAAATGCAGACATTCTTTAAACAAGAGACTAAAAAAAGTAGTTCATAACCTGGTATATGGTTCATAACAATGGCAACATTTAAAAAAAATACATAGTTTTTCACTTACTAAGATGCCCGGAGATATTTTTTTTCCATTTATTATTTAACTAATTCTGCAATCTATTTAACATTTTCAGTTTCAATATTTATTTATTTATTTTTATCTTGGGAGGGGTCTCTGTCACCCAGGTTGGAGTGCAGTGGCATGATCACAGCTCACTGCGGCCTCAAACTCCTGGGCTTAATGATTGTAAAATCATTATTCCTTTGCATAATGCATTCAAAACTAAAGTGTGTTCTTCAGAACCAGAATTTTATTTTATATATTGAAAATATCTAGTTTATGAAGTATAATATTATATAAAACTGGCCAGACTCGGTGGCTCAGAAAGTAATCCCAGCACTTAGGGAGGCTAAGGCGAGTGGATTGCCTGAGCCCGCAGGTTGGAGAGCAGACCAGGCAACTTGGCGAGGCGAGACCTTGTCTCTATAATAAATCAAAAATTAGCCAGGCGTGGTAGTACACGCCTGTAGTTCCTGCTGCTTGGAAGACTGAGGCGGAAGGATTGCCATAGCCCAGCAGGTTGACGCTGGGGTGACCGTGAGTGTGCCACTGCACTCCAGCCTGGGTTATGGAGAGAGACTCCAATTCAAAAAAAATAAAAATAGTAAAATTATTCTTGACTGTAAAGGAAAAGAGAAAGAAATAGGACAAGTGACATCAGCTTTAGTGGAGGTCTGTACAAAAATGAAGATTGAAATCCAGTTGAGCTGGGTGTGGCGGTACCTACCTGTAGTCCCAACTTTTCCAGAGGCTGAGGCAAATGGATCACTTGAACCCTGGAGGTTGAGGCTGTTGTAGTGTACTATTATCAAGCCTGTGAGTAGCCTACTGTGCTCTAGCCTGCACAACATAGTGAGACTTTGTCTCTAAATTTAAAAAATAAATATATTGAAGATCAAATATAAAGTAAAAGCATTCTCTCAGAATGAGATCTTACAAATGAATAGCAATAATTAATACCTTACAGTTGTTCAAGCCAGCTAATTAAACATCACAGTGAAAAAGTCTATTAAATATTATATTAAGTAATTAGAATATTTTTATGTGCTTACATAGGTCAAAATTATCAAACCATAAAACTGAATTTCTTCTCATTTCCCCAAGGACTATAAAAGATTTTAATTAATTAAGCTTTCTGTATTGAGAATTCCTTGGTTTTGAGAGCTTTTTATTTTACTGTGACTTTTCTAAGAGGTTGTCATATAAAGATAGACTTATGTATGGTTTGGAAGTTTTTGTGCTTAATATATACCATGACAAAATTATTATAGGTATACTGTTCTTAAGCATATGTGATCAGCCATGTTGAACAAGGTACTGAGTCATTTGAGTTTATTTTCTTATTCACGTTTTCCCACCTCATTACAGAAAAGATTTCAAATGACGAACTAATTTTACTACAATGAAAGTAATATTATTCATTAAAAATTAAGCTCCTATCATATGCCAAATACTGTGCTAAATGCTACTTATTCAGAGGTAAACATGTGCCTTTCCTCAAGAGGTAACTGTTTTAGAGGAAAAGTCAGACTAACCCACAAATACAATACAATGTGAATATAATAAAAGTTATTATGAACTCTGTTATGTATGAAGTGGTATACTGGGTACTTTACATGCTGTAATTATCTATTTTTCAGGTAAGGAAATTAATTCTTAGAGACATTAGGTAACTTGACCAAGGCCATACATTAATTGGCAGAATTAGAATTTGAACTCAGATGTGTCTGACTTCAAAGCTGTTACCTCGCTGCCTCTACACAGTACACTGATAAGAGTTAAGACATGATTCAGCGGATTTTATGGGGACACTGAGGCCAATGTGCCAAAGTAGGCCATTGGATTCTGGAAAGGGATGCTAAAGTTTAAATGATTCAATAGGATGGTAGCACATGCCTGTAATTCTGGCTACTCGGAAGGCTGAGGTGGAAGGATCGCAGGAGCCCAGCAGGCAAGGCTGTGGTGGCTGGGAGCGGCCACTGCACTCCAGTCTGGGCGACAGAGTGGGACTCCAACTCAAAAAAAAAAAAAAAAGAAAAAAATGACTCAATAGGAATTAGCCAAGAGGAGGAAGGAGCTGAAAAACATTCCAATAGATTACCATGTATAAAGGCATGGAGATGAGAAACATAGCCCATTTGGGACTTAATCTAGCTAACTTTTATTTCTCTTAATAAAGGAGGATAGCCAGGTCCAGTGGCCCACATCTGTAATCCCAGCACTTTGGGAGGCGGAGGTGAGAAGATTTACCTGAGCTCAGTGGTTCGAGACCAGGCTGAGTAACATGGAGAGACCTTGTATCTACAAAAAAAAATCAGGCATGATGGCACATGCCTGTGGTTCCAGCTACTTGGAAGTCTGAGGCTGGAGGATCACTTGAGCCCAGCAGGTCGAGGCTGAGGTGACAGTGAGTATACTACTGCACTCCAGACTGGATGACAGAGTGAGATTCCAACTCAAATAAATAGACAGATAGATGGATAAATAGATAGATAGGAGGGTAACCTGCAAGGAAGACCAGAGAAATGACCAAAAGTCATGTATTTCTTTAGTTAATATTGAGCACTCTAGACTTTGTATTTTAAAACTAAAAATCATAGAAATGCCACACATGTTGAACAAAATGCCACATAATCAGGAAAAAGAGGAGCCTTATACTCTTACTTCTGCCCTCTAATTTGTTTTATTTTGGCTTTTAGAACAATAGCTTCTAAATTGTAAAATCTTTCTCTCTCTTTTATGATCATTTCTCTCACACTACCTGATGCCAAGCTGAGTGGAGATTTTAGAACTGAAGACTACCTAAAATGTTCCTATTTCAACTATACTTAAATCCTATTTACTTCCTAACGATTTGTGAAAGGATAGGTATGTTTCTGTGTATCAATATCCACTGTATGACCTTATCTTTCAGAGGATAAATGTACTAAAGTGCTAAATCAGATCCTTTCAAGGACATTTCTGCAGATAGAAACACACCAATCTGCTGGATAGATATACAGGACAACACAAGACCATGACCCAGATAATAAGTCAACATATAAAACATAGGAGGTAGGGAATAATTTTTCTGAGTTTGAAGGGGTGATGTTCATAGATACATTTATCATTCAGTGGGATAATTATTTATTAGTTTATTTTTTTCCACCCTTATAATCTAAAAAGACAAACTTCAACACTCATTTCAAATGCTATCTCCTACTAGAAGAATTTCCCTGCAATCAACTGGAAGTATCATTCCCTCCCCTGAACTACCTCAGTATTTTATCTTTATGTTTTTAAAAGACATTTGATAATTCCTTCATTTTTATTATAAGTCATTTATATGCATGTCTTATCTCTTCTGTTAAACTGTACTTTGCTTGAAGCATAATTCTTTTTTGATCCACAGCACTAAGTCTTGTACATATAAGGCACTGAGTTAATATTTAATGAACTAAAACATAGCGTGTATTTTATAAACTAAATTTTTAGAGCAGTGTGTCTTAAGTGTTGGACATGGTTACCTACATCAGAGTAATCTGGAATGTTTTGTTAAAAATGGAGATTCCTGCCCAGGCTTGGTGGTTCAGCCTGAATCCCAGACCTTTGGAAGGCCAAGGTGAGTGGATTGCCTGAGCCTGAGGGTTTGAGACCAGCCCAGACAACTTGACAAGACCTTGTCTCTACAACAAATCAAAAATTAGCCAGGCATAGTAGTGTGCACCTGTAGTTCTGGCTACTTGGAAGGCTGAGGTGGAAGGATTGTTGGAGCCCAGCAGGTTGACACTGAGATGGCTGTGAGCGTGCTACTGCACTCCAGCCTGGGTGACCAAGTGAGACTCCAACTCAAAAAAAATGCAGATTCCTGGCCAGGCACCGTGGCTCAAGCCTATAATCCCAGCACTTTGGGAGGCTAAGGTGAGAGGATTTCCTGAGTCAAGGGGTTTTAGACCAGCCTGGGCAGCTTGGTGACACCTTGTCTGTACAACACAACAAAGAATTAGCTGGGCTTGGTGACAACAAGCCTGTAGTTCCGGCTACTTGGAAGCCTGAGGTGGAAGAATCGCCTGAGCCCAGCAGGTCAACATTGGGGTGGCCAGTGAGTGTGCCACTGGGCAACAGAGTGAGACTCTGACTCAAAAAAAAAAAAAAAAAATGCAGATTCCTGTATTTCTGCCCACATCTACTGAATGGTAATTTCTGTGGGTTCCAGAAATCTGTTTTTGACTAAAAACTGTAGGTAATTATGATGTGCATTAAAGTTTGAAAACCTCTGTGTTAGGGAGAGAGTGTAGAATACAATTTAAAGTTGCATTTACATGAAATTATAGATGTGTTTAATGTTAAAAAATAATAAACTAACATCTAGGACATAATAAAGTATAAAACATAAGAAAAATGAGCAAGAAGATACTTTCTTTTTTCTTTTTCTTTTTTTGAGTTTGAGTCTCACTCTGTCACCCAGGCTGGTCTATTATGGCTACCTCAGCCTCAGCCTGCTGGGCTCAGGAAATCCTTCCGCCTCAGCCTTCCAAGTAGCTGGAACTACAGGTGCATGCTACTGCACTCGGTTAACTTTTAAAAAATGTTTTATTATATAAATGAGGACTCGCCAAGTTGCCCAGGCTGGTCTCGAATCCATGGGCTCAGGCAATTACCTCACCTTGACCTCCCAAAGTGCTAAGATTATAGGCATGAACCACTGCTCCTGGCCTAGAAGATACTTTCAATGCAAAATTTTCTATGTGCCAGCGAAGACTAGTGTTCAGTATTTTGGGACATTCAACCTAAAAAAGTATATTTAGGTGTAAATAATTTTGAATATTGATGACCACTTTTATGAATACATTTGAAGTAAAGCCTCATGGTTTTATGATTAAAGACTAAGAAAAGATTCATTGAACATAATATCTGCACAACCTTATATTGCTACATGCATAGAATGCCTTTTAAGGCATGTTTATAATATCATTTGTGACTAATAATATTGTCAGAAATATTGTGGTTTAGATAATATTTAACAACATATTTTTCTTTTTATTCTTCTGTAACCACACTGTATTCTAGATTTTCTTGTTTGTGAATGCTTTATTTGTAAATTTTTAAAAATATGAAATTGTTGATAGAATGCCAGTTATCTTAGCTTCTGCCTTATTGAATTGATAAAAACTAGGATAAGCTATAGTGAGCAAGTCTAATATAAATCTTTAGGTAGTTCTTTATTTCTAATATGATGCAATAGTTTTGTTAATCTAAGCTGTCTTTATAATAGTAATAAAGATACGAAATGTTTAAATAATGTTTATAATGTAGAACACTGGTCTGAGTACTTTGCATACGTCAATTCATTTGCTCCTCATAACAACTAAATGAGATAGGCACTGTTATCATCCTTATATATTATAGAACTAAGCTGAGGTACAGAGTAAGAGATCTGTCTTAAGTGTACATATCTAGTAAGTGGCTAGGGTATGAGCCAGTACAGTCTAGCTTCAGAGTCACACTGTAAACCACTCTACAGTAATGTTATTGTATTTTTAATTAACAATTCGTCTCTGTCATAATCATTATCGGGAATATTTCCAGCAGTTAGATGGCAGATGTTTTGCAGTAAATATTTTAAATAAATTCATCCAATATCTAAACAGTATCTTTATTGAATTGTTTTTAATGCTATTTTTGCTTTTTTTGCTAATATGTAGTAATATTGAGGTTTCTTAAATTAGATGGATTTCATTTTTTATTTAATTTTTAAAAAAACAAATATATCTATGTATCTATGTATCTGTCTATCTATTTATTTATTAGTCGGAGTCTTACTCTATTGCCCAGGCTGGAGTACAGTGGCACACTCAAGACCACCACAGACTCAATCTGCTGGACTCAGGTTATCCTGCCTCAGCCTTTCAAGTAGCTGGAACTACATGTGCAGAAAGTAGCTGGAACTACATGCCACCATGCCCAGCTAATTTTTTTGATTTATTGTAGAGATGGGGTCTTGCCAAGTTGCCCAGGCTGTTCTCGAACCCTGGGCTTGGGCAGTCCTTTTTACCTTTGCATCCCAAAGTGCTGGGATTACAGGTGTGAGCCGCTGCACCCGGCAAAATTAGTTGGATTTCAAAGGATTGTTTTAGCATACCATTTTTGGTGTCTGTCATTGTAGTAGATCATTTGTAGTTAAAAAAAAAAAGGCGGGGGGAGACATGGAGAAGTGGTATTCATATCTTCAGATCAGACTAACCCAAATGAAAGTTCAGTAATTTTAATTTTCAGAAGCTATTAGAACTCTTAATGGATTCTTTTTTTTTTTTTTGAGTCGGAGTCTCACTCTGTCACCCAGACTGGAGTGCAGTGGCCGCTCCCGGCTACCGCAG
>NW_007247201.1:481587-491752 GCF_000164805.1 Carlito syrichta
GAAGTGCCGGGCTCGGTGGCTCAGCCTGTAATCCCACGCCTTTGGGAGGCTGAGGTGAGTGGATTGCCTGAGCCTGCGGGTTCGAGACCTGCCTGGGCAGCGAGACCTCATCTCTACAATAAATCAAAAAATCAGCCGGGCATGGTGGCGCATGCCTGTAATACCGGCTTCTTGGAAGGCTGAGGCGGAACGATCGCCAGAGCCCAGCAGGTCGAGGCTGTGGTGGCCGGGAGCGGCCACTGCACTCCAGTCTGGACGACAGAGTGAGACTCCAACTCAAAAATAAAATAAAATAAAATAAAAGTTACTGAAGTTTTTATCTGAAAAAAAGTACATTTTAAAATTGTACATTTTTTTAAAAAGTACATTTTAAAATCTAGCCGGGCTTGGTGGCTCAGCCTGTAATCCTGCACCTTTGGGAGGCTGAGGTGAGTGGATTGCCAGAGCCCATGGGTTCGAGACCCGCCTGGGCAACTTGGCGAGACCTCATCTCTACAATAAATAAAAATTTAGCCGGGTGTGGTAGCGCGCACCTGTGGTTCCAGCTACTCGGAAGGCTGAGGCGGAAGGATCGCCGGAGCCCAGCAGGTCGAGGCTGCGGTGGCTGGGAGCGGCCACTGCACGCCAGTCTGGGCGACAGAGTGAGACTCCAACTCAAAAAAAAAAAAATTAAAATCTGTGGTATGCAAATAAAATACTTGTCCTTGATATGTGTCATTTCCTCATTTTTAATTCACTAACCGGTCATTTTAGGTGATAGTTATTGCTTTATTTTAATAAATACTGAAAATGATTTAACCACCTTATAGAAATACCTAACATGTGAACTTACGAATATTTTTTATTTTATTTTATTTTGAGAAAGCAGGATTTATTAACAGTACAGAAAAGCTCTCACAGTGGGAGGAGGGGACCCAAAGGGGTTGCCCGAACTTATGAATATTGAACAATGTTTTTATATGTCAATTATGTTTAAAAGCTAATCTGTCCCTACAGAGCACTAACTTGCTTAAGTTGTTTAATTGAATACCACCGGCCTCTGTTACAAATCAGGACAACTCAGAAAATGAGTAGAAATAAAGTAGAGAGGCCGGGCTCGGTGGCTCAGCCTGTAATCCCAGCACTCTGGGAGGCCGAGGTGAGTGGATTGCCTGAGTCCGCGGGTTCGAGACCTGCCCGTGCAACTTGGCGAGACCTCATCTCTACAATAAATCAAAAAATACCCGGGCGTGGTAGCGCATGCCTGTAGTTCCAGCTACTCGGAAGGCTGAGGCGGAAGGATCGCCGGAGCCCAGCAGGTCGAGGCTGCGGTGGCTGGGAGCGGCCACTGCACTCCAAGTCTGGGTGACAGAGTGAGACTCCAACGCAAAAAAAAAGAAAGAAAGAAAGAAAGTAGAGAGAAACCCAGAGTGGAAAATAGGGGAGAACTTAAGCAGGTTTCAAAAAGAGGAGGTGGGTTATAGGAATTTTGAATAAGAAAGCATAGGTATGCTCAATCATGTTGCTCTTAAATACATAATTAAGGTATTTTTTCAATGCAAATTTATAAGCTAGTAAATTGAAAAGCAATCTGAACATTGACTTATTTGTGAAACTGTAAAAGGAAAAGGGTCGCTGTAATTTTAGATTTTACATGAGAAAAGGTATTTCTTGAACTTTTTCCTGTTGATCTATACTTTTAAATTTTATTAATAGTGGAAGCCGGGCTGGGTGGCTCAGCCTGTAATCTAGCGCTTTGGGAGGCCGAGGTGAGTGAATTGCCTGAACCTGTGGGTTCGAGACCCGCCTGGGCACCTTGGTGAGCCCTCATCTCTACGGTAAATCAAGAAATTAGCTGGGCGTGGTAGCGTACACCTGTAGTTCCAGCTACTTGGAAGGCTGAGACGGAAGAATCGCCAGAGCCTGGAAGGTTGAGGCACAAGGATCGCTGGAGCCCAGTAGGTCGAGGCTGCGGTGGCCGGGAGTGGCCACTGCACTCCAGTCTGGGCGACAGAGTGAGACACCAACTCAAAAAAAAAAGTGGAAAAATAATGAATCATTTTTTATAAACAAAATATTTTTCTTTTCTAAATTTCACACCAGTATGAAACTTACCCAACGTATTTATATTTTAAAGGTATAAATTGAGGCTGAGCTCAGTGGCTCAGCCTGTAATCCCAGCATTTTGGGAGGCCGAAGCGAGTGGATTTCCTGATCATGTGGGTTTGAGACCGGCCCTGGCAACTTGACGAGACCTAGTCTCTACAATAAATAAAAAATTAGCCAGGTGTGGTAGTGTATGCCTGTAGTTTCTGCTACTTGAAGGGCTGAGGTGGATGGATCACTGGAGCCCAGCAGGTCGATCCTGGGGTGACCGTGAGTGTGCCACTGCACTCCAACCTGGGCATCAGAGTGAGACTCCAACTAGGGGGGAAAAAAAAATATATATATATAAATTGAAAATTTTACTTCAGTTTTTTTTAGTTGGGGATCTCACTCTCGCCAGGCTGGAGTGCAATGTGGCATGATCACAGCTCTTTGCAGCCTTGGTCTTTTGGGTACAGGCGATCCTTCTGCCTTAGCCTACTGAGGAGCTGGGGCTACAGGCATGTGCCACCACGCCTGGCTAGTTTTTAAATTTTTTTTGTAGAGATGGGGTCTTGCTGTGTTGCTTAGGTTGGTCTCGAACTTCTGGACTCAAGCAGTATTCCTGCTGTGGCCTTTCAAAGTGCTGGGATTACAGGTGTGAGCCACCATGCCTGGCTAATAATTTATGTTTTAAATAGCATATTTTTCTTATTGGATAAAAGATGACATGCTCATTATAAAAATTGTTGAAATTATAGGGAAAAAGAACAAAAAATTACTTGTATTTGCCACTCCAAATAGTCATCCTTCAGGAATATTTTTCTCCAGTCCTTTTTTCTATGCAATTATAACTAAATTGAGATGATATGTACATGTATGACATATAATTTTATGCTCTGATTTTTTTCATTTAGCACTTTCAAGTGAACATTTTTAAAAAAATCATTTAATAGTCCTTGTAAACATGATGTTGAAAAGTTGTTAAGAGTTCTAATGATACATTGTGATTAAGGCCACACATAGAAATATAATTGTATCAACCAGGCTCAGTGGCTCAGCCTGTAACCCCGCCCCTTTGGGAGGCTGAGGTGAGTGGATTGCCTGAGCCCGCAGGTTCGAGACCTGCCTGGGCAGGCGAGACCTCATCTCTACAATAAAATCAAAAATTAGCCGGGCGTGGTAGCGTGCACCTGTAATTCTGGCTACTCGGAAGGCTGAGGCGGAAGGATCGCCGGAGCCCAGCAGGTCGAGGCTGCGGTGGCCGGGAGCGGCCACTGCACTCCAATCCGGGTGACAGAGTGAGACTCCAACTCAAACAAACAAACAAAAAGATATAGTGGTATCAAAAATTTGTAAAACAATATTTATTAAGTGTAATGCATTCTGATATTTTTTATTGTATGTTTTTTAAGTATGTTTGCTGCATCCGTTTAACTTGATTGTGCATTTCACTAATGGGTTGCAGCCTGCAGTTGGAAAAATAATGTATCTTGTGTGAATATTCTGTAATTCGGTTGTATTCCTTTTATTGGACAAGTTTCATTCAATTTTTTGTCAGTAGATATAAGTGTGTTTAAAAGTGTGTATATTTGGCCGGGCGTGGTAGCTCAGCATGTAATTCTAGCGCTTTGGGAGGCCGAGGCAAGAGGATTGCCCAAGCCTGGGGGATTCAAGACCCGCCTTGGCAACTTGGTGAGCCCTCGTCGCTACAATAAATCACAAATACTAGCCAGGCATGGTGGTGTGTGTCTGTCGTACCAGCTAATAGGAAGGCTGAGGCAGGGGGATCACCTAAGCCCAGCAAGTTGAGCCTGTGGTGGCTGTGAGTATGCCGTTGCACTCCAGCTTGGGCGACAAGAGTGAGACTTCACTCAAAAAATTAAAAATAAAAATAAAAATAAATAAATGTGTATATTTACCAAAGTAACTCATGCTGGCTATAATAAATTATTGCTAAGATGTTAACATGTAAAAGTCTTCTTATCCATTTGGTGTATATTTTTTCAGATTTTTCTGTGCCCTCATTCATCCTCTATACCAATATCTATCTGCACAGAGTTTTGTTTTGTTTTCTAAAAATAGATGAGGTTGTACACAATATATATATATATTTTTTGAGTTGGTGTCTCACTCTGTCACCCAGACTGGAGTGCAGTGGTACACTCGCAGCGAGCCCAGCAGCCATCAACCTGCTGGGCTCTGGCAATCTTTCCGCCTCAGCCTTCCATGTAGCTGGAAACTACAGGTGCACACTACCACACTTGACTAATTTTGACTTATTGTAGAGACAAGGTCTTGCCAAGTTGCCTGGGCTAGTCTTGAACCTGTGGGCTCAGGCAATCCTCTCACCTCAGCCTCCCAAAGTGCTGGGATTATAGGCTGAGCCACCAAGCCTAGCCCACAGTAATTTTTTCAGTATATTGCTGTATTTTCAGATCAACATGTAGAGATTTACCTAATTATTTTGTCTGCTGCACAATATTCCATTATAGGTGGATCATAAGTTAACTTTTCCATTACTGATAAAAGTTGTGTTGTTTTCAGTTGTTTTTTTTTTTATATGTTTTTGTTTTGTTTTTTGTTTTTTTTTTTTTGAGTTGGAGTCTCACTCTGTCGCCCAGACTGGAGTGCAGTGGCCGCTCCCGGCCACCGCAGCCTCGACCTGCTAGGCTCTGGCGATCCTTCCGCCTCAGCCTTCCAAGTAGCCGGAATCACAGGCATGCACTACCATGCCCGGCTGATTTTTTGATTTATTGTAAAAATGAGGTCTTGCTGCCCAGGCGGGTCTGGAACCTGTGGGCTCAGGCAATCCACTCACCTCAACCTCCCAAGGAGCGGGATTACAGGCTGAGCCACTGAGCCCGGCTGTTTTCAGTTTTTTTGTATCACAAAGAATGCTACCATTCTGAGCATGGTGGATTGCCTAAGTCCAGGGGTTCAAGACCAGCCTGGGGCAAGTTAGCGAGACTTCATCTCTACAATAAATAAAAAAATTAGGTGGGCAGTGGCAAGCTCCTGTGGTTCTGGCTACTTGAAAACCTGAGGAGGAAGGAAGGATTGCCTGAGCCCAGGAGGTCAAGGCTGCAGTGGCCGTGAGTGTACCACTGCACTCCAGCCTGGGTGACAGGTGAAATTCTGACTCAAAAAAAAAAAGAATGCTACAGTGGCCATTTATTTATGTAGATCTTTGTGCTTACCTGTATAAATTTTGTAGAATGAATTCCTGGAATTAAGATTATTGGAATATAGGGTGTGCATATTACAATTTTTAATTCTTAACATTTTCTTTCAGAATGTTTATATTAGTTTATGTGAACTTCAATAATGTAGGAAAGAAAGGGTTTCCCCATGCTGTTAACACTAGATTTTTTTTTTTAATTGGAATCTCACTCTGTTACCCAGGCTGGAGTGCAGTGACACGCTCATGGCCACTGCAGCCTTGACCTGTTGTGCTCAGGCAATCCTTCCACCTCCGCCCTCCAAGTTGCTGGAACTACAAACGCATGCTACCATGCTCAGCTAATTTTTTGTTTTATTGTAGAGACGAGGTCCTGTCATATTACCCAGGCTGGTCTCAAATCCCTGGGCTCAGGCAGTCCTCTTACCTCAGCCTCCCAAAGTGCTGGGGTTTCAGGCGTGGGCCACTGCACCCAGCCAACACGAGATATTTTCAACTTAAATTTTTGCCAATCTGATGAGCAAAAAATAGTTTAATTTGAATGTGTTGATTTGACATCTTTTCTTATGCTTACTGGTGATTTGTATTACATCTGTGAATTGCTTGTTTATATCCTTTATGAACTTTTATATTTTTAATTTATATTTTTATTATTGACTTATAGGAAATCTGTGTATGGAAGTTAGCTTCTTGAATATTATAAATTGCAAATATCTTCTCCCAGTCTATAAAATGTCTTTTAAAAGTTTATAAAGGAATTTTTTTCTGTATAGAGATTTTTGTACTTGGTCACATTTGCTAACTTTTTCTTTAAGACTTCTGATATTGGGTTATATTTAAAAGGGTTTAACTGACCTTCTTCACCTATTCTTTTCTATGTTCCTCTACATATTTATAGCTTTTTATGTTTATTCATTGGGAATTTTTGTATTGGCTACCACTACATATAACTAGTTCAAATTTGATATGTCTAATCATTAATTCTGATAGCTAAACAATTTTTATAATTAGGAAGATTAGCAAGTTTGTGAAAGGACTTCTGATTTGGCAAAATGCTTGAATTGGAAACTGGAACTCCAGAAGGGTAAATATAGTTGGCTAAGGCATGAATGTAAGATTTATAAGTGGTTGGAATAAGGGTAGATATTTTTTTGGATAGGAAAAACATCTAAATAAAGGTGCAGATTTCTTAGCAATCTTCAGGGCCAACCAAATTCATTTGAGCATAACACTGAGTGAGAAATTTTTGTATTGCTGACATTTTTGTTGTCTTAGAGTGTAGGGAAAAATATATGTGTATTTGTATGAGAAAAAGTCTTGAGGGATATATATCAAACTATTAGCAATGATTTTCTCTGAATGGTAAGATTTCAGATTTAAAAAAAGATTTTTAAATTAAAAAATTTAAATTAATTTTAAATGTAAGTTTACTTAAAAAATTTTTTTCAACAAGAAGTTTTGTTTGTCCTGGCATGGTGGCTCATGCCTATAATCCTAGCGCTTTGGGAGGCCAATTGCCTGAACCCAGGAGTTTGAGACCAGCTTGGACAACATGGTGAGACCTCACCTCTACAATAAATAAAAAAATTAGCTGGGCGTGGTGGTGTGCACCTGTAGCCCTAGCTACTTGGAAGGCTGAAGTGAAAGGATCACCTGAGCCTAGCAGGCCAAGGCTGCAGTAGCAGTGATCAGGCCACTACACTCCAGTCTGAGTGGCAGAGTGAGACTTCGACTCAAAAAAGTTTTACAAAAATTTGTTTAGTATATATGGGGGAGGTAAAGGATGCAATAAAGGGTACCAGTGCTCTTGATCTATTCATAACCAATGAGGAAAAATTGCTTGGTGGTTAGGAATGATAGAAACCTTTGGAGACAAAGAGACCGTATCATTAAAGTTTGTGATAGCTAGGATGGAGAATTCTAGAAGTAGGTACATACATACATTGTCTAAGTTATAGAAAGAAAATTTTAGAAAATTGAACAAAAAATATAGTCATGACTTTACGATCTGAGACTAGGGAAGCTGGGAAACACTAAAATATAATTACATAGTTATATAGTTATAAATTATAGTAATAGGTTTAATAAAAAGGAAAAATGCAACTAAAACTTGTTGTGACTCCACTTGGAACAGTCTTAACTCAAGTCTTATAAGGGATATTTATAGAAGACGAACATAGAAAAATAACACAAACACTTAAGCGTGCCAGAAAAGTTAAAATTCAGAATTAACAGATATGAGGAATATGTTAAAGATAATTTTAAAGATTTTACGATTATATTCAGAAATAGGAGTAAGAAAGATATATGCCTATTTACTATTAACAGCTCCTATTTTGTTTCCATATTTTCTGCCAAGGAGAACAATCTTTATTCTGTGACAACAACAAAAATCACATAGCAAAAAAGAATTAAAAGTCTAACATAGGTGAAATTAATTAAGAAAGCATTTTAACTGCTCAATATGACTTTGTTTCCTAACCTGAACTTATTATATCTGCAGTTGCTGCAAACTTGTAGGTAAGAAAGCTGAATTTTGAGAAACTATTGAGAATAGGAAAATGGCAGGGGATTAGAGGTTAACAATGAATAAGGACACTGATGGCATGTTGATCTGATTCAGAAACATCACAAAGCTTGATGGACCTTTATGCAGGCACTGCAAATAATTTGAAAATCTGTAGCAGCAAGGACTTAACAGATTGGTTTAAATAATAAATTTAGTGTAACTAAATATATAATCTTGCATTTGGGTTGGAAAATACCAGCTGAAAGAAGAATTAATGAAGGATAAATAACCTAATGGGAGCATTTTTTTTTTTTTGAGTTGGAGTCTCACTCTGTCGCCCAGACTGGAGTGCAGTGGCACAACGATCATAGCTCAAGGCAGCCTCAGTCTCCTGAGCTCAGACAGTCCTTCTGCCTCAATCTTCCAAGTAGCTGGGATTATAGGCGCATACCACACCTGGCTAATTTCTTAATTTTTTGTAGAGATGAGATCTTGCTGTGTCTGGCACTTGAATTTTTAAAGGAATTGTATAAATTTTATTTGTAATAAAAACGATGGATGATAGGAGAAGAAAGTACAGTATCTTCCCCTTGTCTACAGGGCATATGTTCCAAGTCACCCAGTGGATGCTTCAAACCACAGATAGTAGCAAACCTTATTGCTGATTGTGTCATTTCTGTTCATGTCTTCCACTCACAAATTTACCACATTTTCATCTTAACTAAGTACTCATCTTGTACTGTGGCCATAACTTTTGCAGTCTGAGGTGTGACAGCAAAACTAGCACAAGTCTCTCTTTCCTCCTTCTCAATTTCACATATAAAATTTGTTCTTAGCATATGTCTTAGCAACCTCAACATACAATTTTTTTTTCTTTCCTTAAGTCAAGTACTTTCACTTATTCACTTAAAGGAAGCACTTTTTGGCTTCTCTTTAGCATATTTGAATTGTCAACATCACTACTTTTGCAATTTGGGGCCATTATTAAGTAAAATAAGAGTTCTTTGAACACAGGCATTGCCATAATGATACCTGACTCTTGATCTGATATCTAAGTAGGCTACTAAGTGACTAATGGGTGGATAGCATGTACAGTATAGATAAGCTGGACAAAAGGATGATTCATGTCCTAGGCAGGATGGAGCAAGATGGTGCGAGATTTCATCATGCTATTCAGAATGATGTGCAATTTAAAGCTTATGAGTTGTTTGTTTCTTGAATTTTTTCCATTTAATATTTCTGGACCACAGTTGACCGTGGGTCACTGAAACTTCAAGACAGCAAAAACCATAGACAAGAGAGACTTTTGTAATGCATAATTCTGCCACCTTTGTACAACTTCACTATTTTGTGTATTCCCTTCTAGTTCCCTCTCCAGAGACACATTTCTTTTTAAATTTTTTATTTTATTTTATTTTATTTATTATTTTTTTTGAGTTGGAGTCTCACTCCATCGCCCAGACTGGAGTGCAGTGGCTGCTCCTGGCCACCATAGCCTCGACCTGCTGGGCTCCGGGGATCCTTTTGGCTCAGCCTTCCAAGTAGCCAGAACTACAGGCACATGCTACCACGCCCAGCTAATTTTTTTTTAATTTATTGTAGAGATGAGTCTCGCCAAGTTACCCAGGCAGGTCTCAAACCCGCGGGCTCAGGCAGTCCACTCACCTCAGCCTCCCAAAGCACGGGATTGCAGGCTGAGCCACCGAGCCCGGCTAATTTTTATTTTAAAGATGTGGGGTACAACTCAGGGTTAGGTATACAAATGTTCATTATGCAGGTACCCTTGTTGAAGAGGTGTGCCCCCCACTACCCTGGCAGTTTCCCACTACTGCCAATCCCACCCCCCTCAGCAGTTTCCCACTATTGCCAGTCCTTTTCTTATAGTACGATACTTGTTCAAGGTCCACTTATGAGTGAGAACATGTGATACTCAGTGCTTTGTTTCTGTGATAGATCACTCAGTATTATAGACTCTAAGTCCATCCAAGTTGCTGTGAAGTTCATAATTTTGTCCTTCTTTGTGGCTGCATAATATTCCATCGTGTATATGTATCACATTTTTAAAATCCAGTTCTCTTTTGTTGGGCAGCATGATTGGTTCCATGTTTTTGCTATTGTGAACAATGTTGTGATAAACATGCATGTGCAGGTATTTTTTTCACAGAGTGATTTGAGTTCTTCTGGGTATATTCCCAGTAGGGAGATTATGGAGTCATATGGAAGGTTGATTTTTAGACCTTTTAGGAATCGCCAAACTGTCTTCCACAGAGGTTGTAATAGTTTATGCTCCCACCAACAGTGTAGAAGTGTTCTCCTTTCCCTGTATCCTCTCCAGCATCTGTTGTTTTTTGAGTTATTGATGATGGCCATCCTGACTGGAGTTAGGTGGTATCTCAGCGTGGTTTTAATTT